>NW_028283129.1:0-164634 GCF_059441175.1 Urocampus carinirostris
TTTTCGGACGTTTCAGGCGCAGATAAGCTTAAAAATGGGCTTTCCAGCCTGCAAGTCACACTTTTATGAAAACTTGCATAACTCAAAAAGTTGAGCTTTTTTCACCAAATCTGCACTAAATATAGAAAATTCAGAAGATTTCCAACCCAGGAAAGCAAGATTTATGATTCTAGCATGCATGGTTCAAAAGTTATTGTCATTATTAAATGATTGCTTTTTCGGACGTTTTAGGCTCAGAGAAGTGCAAAAATGGGCTTTCCAGCCTGCAAGTCACACTTTTATGAAAACTTGCATAACTCAAAAACTTGAGCTTTTTTCACCAAATCTGCACTAAATATAGAAAATTCAGAAGATTTCCAACCTAGAAAAGCAAGAATTATGATTCTAGCATGCATGGTTCCAAAGTTATTGTCATTATTAAATGATTGCTTTTTCGGACGTTTCAGGCGCAGATAAGCTTAAAAATGGGCTTTCCAGCCTGCAAGTCACACTTTTATGAAAACTTGCATAACTCAAAAAGTTGAGCTTTTTTCACCAAATCTGCACTAAATATAGAAAATTCAGAAGATTTCCAACCCAGGAAAGCAAGAATTATGATTCTAGCATGCATGGTTCAAAAGTTATTGTCATTATTAAATGATTGCTTTTTCGGACGTTTCAGGCGCAGATAAGCTTAAAAATGGGCTTTCCAGCCTGCAAGTCACAGTTTTATGAAAACTTGCATAACTCAAAAAGTTGAGCTTTTTTCACCAAATCTACACTAAATATAGAAAATTCAGAAGATTTCCAACCCAGGAAAGCAAGATTTATGATTCTAGCATGCATGGTTCAAAAGTTATTGTCATTATTAAATGATTGCTTTTTCGGACGTTTTAGGCTCAGAGAAGTGCAAAAATGGGCTTTCCAGCCTGCAAGTCACACTTTTATGAAAACTTGCATAACTCAAAAACTTGAGCTTTTTTCACCAAATCTGCACTAAATATAGAAAATTCAGAAGATTTCCAACCTAGAAAAGCAAGAATTATGATTCTAGCATGCATGGTTCCAAAGTTATTGTCATTATTAAATGATTGCTTTTTCGGACGTTTCAGGCGCAGATAAGCTTAAAAATGGGCTTTCCAGCCTGCAAGTCACACTTTTATGAAAACTTGCATAACTCAAAAAGTTGAGCTTTTTTCACCAAATCTGCACTAAATATAGAAAATTCAGAAGATTTCCAACCCAGGAAAGCAAGAATTATGATTCTAGCATGCATGGTTCAAAAGTTATTGTCATTATTAAATGATTGCTTTTTCGGACGTTTCAGGCGCAGATAAGCTTAAAAATGGGCTTTCCAGCCTGCAAGTCACACTTTTATGAAAACTTGCATAACTCAAAAAGTTGAGCTTTTTTCACCAAATCTGCACTAAATATAGAAAATTCAGAAGATTTCCAACCCAGGAAAGCAAGATTTATGATTCTAGCATGCATGGTTCAAAAGTTATTGTCATTATTAAATGATTGCTTTTTCGGACGTTTCAGGCGCAGATAAGCTTAAAAATGGGCTTTCCAGCCTGCAAGTCACACTTTTATGAAAACTTGCATAACTCAAAAAGTTGAGCTTTTTTCACCAAATCTGCACTAAATATAGAAAATTCAGAAGATTTCCAACCCAGGAAAGCAAGATTTATGATTCTAGCATGCATGGTTCAAAAGTTATTGTCATTATTAAATGATTGCTTTTTCGGACGTTTTAGGCTCAGAGAAGTGCAAAAATGGGCTTTCCAGCCTGCAAGTCACACTTTTATGAAAACTTGCATAACTCAAAAACTTGAGCTTTTTTCACCAAATCTGCACTAAATATAGAAAATTCAGAAGATTTCCAACCTAGAAAAGCAAGAATTATGATTCTAGCATGCATGGTTCCAAAGTTATTGTCATTATTAAATGATTGCTTTTTCGGACGTTTCAGGCGCAGATAAGCTTAAAAATGGGCTTTCCAGCCTGCAAGTCACACTTTTATGAAAACTTGCATAACTCAAAAAGTTGAGCTTTTTTCACCAAATCTGCACTAAATATAGAAAATTCAGAAGATTTCCAACCCAGGAAAGCAAGAATTATGATTCTAGCATGCATGGTTCAAAAGTTATTGTCATTATTAAATGATTGCTTTTTCGGACGTTTCAGGCGCAGATAAGCTTAAAAATGGGCTTTCCAGCCTGCAAGTCACAGTTTTATGAAAACTTGCATAACTCAAAAACTTGAGCTTTTTTCACCAAATCTGCACTAAATATAGAAAATTCAGAAGATTTCCAACCCAGGAAAGCAAGAATTATGATTCTAGCATGCATGGTTCAAAAGTTATTGTCATTATTAAATGATTGCTTTTTCGGACGTTTCAGGCGCAGATAAGCTTAAAAATGGGCTTTCCAGCCTGCAAGTCACACTTTTATGAAAACTTGCATAACTCAAAAAGTTGAGCTTTTTTCACCAAATCTGCACTAAATATAGAAAATTCAGAAGATTTCCAACCCAGGAAAGCAAGAATTATGATTCTAGCATGCATGGTTCAAAAGTTATTGTCATTATTAAATGATTGCTTTTTCGGACGTTTCAGGCGCAGATAAGCTTAAAAATGGGCTTTCCAGCCTGCAAGTCACACTTTTATGAAAACTTGCATAACTCAAAAAGTTGAGCTTTTTTCACCAAATCTGCACTAAATATAGAAAATTCAGAAGATTTCCAACCCAGGAAAGCAAGATTTATGATTCTAGCATGCATGGTTCAAAAGTTATTGTCATTATTAAATGATTGCTTTTTCGGACGTTTTAGGCTCAGAGAAGTGCAAAAATGGGCTTTCCAGCCTGCAAGTCACACTTTTATGAAAACTTGCATAACTCAAAAACTTGAGCTTTTTTCACCAAATCTGCACTAAATATAGAAAATTCAGAAGATTTCCAACCTAGAAAAGCAAGAATTATGATTCTAGCATGCATGGTTCCAAAGTTATTGTCATTATTAAATGATTGCTTTTTCGGACGTTTCAGGCGCAGATAAGCTTAAAAATGGGCTTTCCAGCCTGCAAGTCACACTTTTATGAAAACTTGCATAACTCATAAAGTTGAGCGTTTTTCACCAAATCTGCACTAAATATAGAAAATTCAGAAGATTTCCAACCCAGGAAAGCAAGAATTATGATTCTAGCATGCATGGTTCAAAAGTTATTGTCATTATTAAATGATTGCTTTTTCGGACGTTTCAGGCGCAGATAAGCTTAAAAATGGGCTTTCCAGCCTGCAAGTCACACTTTTATGAAAACTTGCATAACTCAAAAAGTTGAGCTTTTTTCACCAAATCTGCACTAAATATAGAAAATTCAGAAGATTTCCAACCCAGGAAAGCAAGATTTATGATTCTAGCATGCATGGTTCAAAAGTTATTGTCATTATTAAATGATTGCTTTTTCGGACGTTTTAGGCTCAGATAAGCTTAAAAATGGGCTTTCCAGCCGGCAAGTCACACTTTTATGAAAATTGCATAACTCAAAAACTTGAGCTTTTTTCACCAAATCTGCACTAAATATAGAAAATTCAGAAGATTTCCAACCCAGGAAAGCAAGAATTATGATTGTAGCATGCATGGTTCAAAAGTTATTGTCATTATTAAATGATTGCTTTTTCGGACGTTTCAGGCGCAGATAAGCTTAAAAATGGGCTTTCCAGCCTGCAAGTCACACTTTTATGAAAACTTGCATAACTCAAAAAGTTGAGCTTTTTTCACCAAATCTGCACTAAATATAGAAAATTCAGAAGATTTCCAACCCAGGAAAGCAAGATTTATGATTCTAGCATGCATGGTTCAAAAGTTATTGTCATTATTAAATGATTGCTTTTTCGGACGTTTTAGGCTCAGAGAAGTGCAAAAATGGGCTTTCCAGCCTGCAAGTCACACTTTTATGAAAACTTGCATAACTCAAAAACTTGAGCTTTTTTCACCAAATCTGCACTAAATATAGAAAATTCAGAAGATTTCCAACCTAGAAAAGCAAGAATTATGATTCTAGCATGCATGGTTCCAAAGTTATTGTCATTATTAAATGATTGCTTTTTCGGACGTTTCAGGCGCAGATAAGCTTAAAAATGGGCTTTCCAGCCTGCAAGTCACACTTTTATGAAAACTTGCATAACTCAAAAAGTTGAGCTTTTTTCACCAAATCTGCACTAAATATAGAAAATTCAGAAGATTTCCAACCCAGGAAAGCAAGAATTATGATTCTAGCATGCATGGTTCAAAAGTTATTGTCATTATTAAATGATTGCTTTTTCGGACGTTTCAGGCGCAGATAAGCTTAAAAATGGGCTTTCCAGCCTGCAAGTCACACTTTTATGAAAACTTGCATAACTCAAAAAGTTGGGCTTTTTTCACCAAATCTGCACTAAATATAGAAAATTCAGAAGATTTCCAACCCAGGAAAGCAAGATTTATGATTCTAGCATGCATGGTTCAAAAGTTATTGTCATTATTAAATGATTGCTTTTTCGGACGTTTTAGGCTCAGAGAAGTGCAAAAATGGGCTTTCAGCCTGCAAGTCACACTTTTATGAAAACTTGCATAACTCAAAAACTTGAGCTTTTTTCACCAAATCTGCACTAAATATAGAAAATTCAGAAGATTTCCAACCTAGAAAAGCAAGAATTATGATTCTAGCATGCATGGTTCCAAAGTTATTGTCATTATTAAATGATTGCTTTTTCGGACGTTTCAGGCGCAGATAAGCTTAAAAATGGGCTTTCCAGCCTGCAAGTCACACTTTTATGAAAACTTGCATAACTCAAAAAGTTGAGCGTTTTTCACCAAATCTGCACTAAATATAGAAAATTGAGAAGATTTCCAACCCAGGAAAGCAAGAATTATGATTCTAGCATGCATGGTTCAAAAGTTATTGTCATTATTAAATGATTGCTTTTTCGGACGTTTCAGGCGCAGATAAGCTTAAAAATGGGCTTTCCAGCCTGCAAGTCACACTTTTATGAAAACTTGCATAACTCAAAAAGTTGAGCTTTTTTCACCAAATCTGCACTAAATATAGAAAATTCAGAAGATTTCCAACCCAGGAAAGCAAGATTTATGATTCTAGCATGCATGGTTCAAAAGTTATTGTCATTATTAAATGATTGCTTTTTCGGACGTTTTAGGCTCAGAGAAGTGCAAAAATGGGCTTTCCAGCCTGCAAGTCACACTTTTATGAAAACTTGCATAACTCAAAAACTTGAGCTTTTTTCACCAAATCTGCACTAAATATAGAAAATTCAGAAGATTTCCAACCCAGGAAAGCAAGAATTATGATTCTAGCATGCATGGTTCAAAAGTTATTGTCATTATTAAATGATTGCTTTTTCGGACGTTTCAGGCGCAGATAAGCTTAAAAATGGGCTTTCCAGCCTGCAAGTCACACTTTTATGAAAACTTGCATAACTCAAAAAGTTGAGCTTTTTTCACCAAATCTGCACTAAATATAGAAAATTCAGAAGATTTCCAACCCAGGAAAGCAAGAATTATGATTCTAGCATGCATGGTTCAAAAGTTATTGTCATTATTAAATGATTGCTTTTTCGGACGTTTCAGGCGCAGATAAGCTTAAAAATGGGCTTTCCAGCCTGCAAGTCACACTTTTATGAAAACTTGCATAACTCAAAAAGTTGAGCTTTTTTCACCAAATCTGCACTAAATATAGAAAATTCAGAAGATTTCCAACCCAGGAAAGCAAGATTTATGATTCTAGCATGCATGGTTCAAAAGTTATTGTCATTATTAAATGATTGCTTTTTCGGACGTTTTAGGCTCAGAGAAGTGCAAAAATGGGCTTTCCAGCCTGCAAGTCACACTTTTATGAAAACTTGCATAACTCAAAAACTTGAGCTTTTTTCACCAAATCTGCACTAAATATAGAAAATTCAGAAGATTTCCAACCTAGAAAAGCAAGAATTATGATTCTAGCATGCATGGTTCCAAAGTTATTGTCATTATTAAATGATTGCTTTTTCGGACGTTTCAGGCGCAGATAAGCTTAAAAATGGGCTTTCCAGCCTGCAAGTCACACTTTTATGAAAACTTGCATAACTCAAAAAGTTGAGCGTTTTTCACCAAATCTGCACTAAATATAGAAAATTCAGAAGATTTCCAACCCAGGAAAGCAAGAATTATGATTCTAGCATGCATGGTTCAAAAGTTATTGTCATTATTAAATGATTGCTTTTTCGGACGTTTCAGGCGCAGATAAGCTTAAAAATGGGCTTTCCAGCCTGCAAGTCACACTTTTATGAAAACTTGCATAACTCAAAAAGTTGAGCTTTTTTCACCAAATCTGCACTAAATATAGAAAATTCAGAAGATTTCCAACCCAGGAAAGCAAGATTTATGATTCTAGCATGCATGGTTCAAAAGTTATTGTCATTATTAAATGATTGCTTTTTCGGACGTTTTAGGCTCAGAGAAGTGCAAAAATGGGCTTTCCAGCCTGCAAGTCACACTTTTATGAAAACTTGCATAACTCAAAAACTTGAGCTTTTTTCACCAAATCTGCACTAAATATAGAAAATTCTGAAGATTTCCAACCCAGGAAAGCAAGAATTATGATTCTAGCATGCATGGTTCAAAAGTTATTGTCATTATTAAATGATTGCTTTTTCGGACGTTTCAGGCGCAGATAAGCTTAAAAATGGGCTTTCCAGCCTGCAAGTCACACTTTTATGAAAACTTGCATAACTCAAAAAGTTGAGCTTTTTTCACCAAATCTGCACTAAATATAGAAAATTCAGAAGATTTCCAACCCAGGAAAGCAAGATTTATGATTCTAGCATGCATGGTTCAAAAGTTATTGTCATTATTAAATGATTGCTTTTTCGGACGTTTTAGGCTCAGAGAAGTGCAAAAATGGGCTTTCCAGCCTGCAAGTCACACTTTTATGAAAACTTGCATAACTCAAAAACTTGAGCTTTTTTCACCAAATCTGCACTAAATATAGAAAATTCAGAAGATTTCCAACCTAGAAAAGCAAGAATTATGATTCTAGCATGCATGGTTCCAAAGTTATTGTCATTATTAAATGATTGCTTTTTCGGACGTTTCAGGCGCAGATAAGCTTAAAAATGGGCTTTCCAGCCTGCAAGTCACACTTTTATGAAAACTTGCATAACTCAAAAACTTGAGCTTTTTTCACCAAATCTGCACTAAATATAGAAAATTCAGAAGATTTCCAACCTAGAAAAGCAAGAATTATGATTCTAGCATGCATGGTTCCAAAGTTATTGTCATTATTAAATGATTGCTTTTTCGGACGTTTCAGGCGCAGATAAGCTTAAAAATGGGCTTTCCAGCCTGCAAGTCACACTTTTATGAAAACTTGCATAACTCAAAAAGTTCAGTTTTTTTTACCAAATCTGCACTATATATAGAAAATTCAGAAGATTTCCAACCCAGGAAAGCAAGAATTATGATTCTAGCATGCATGGTTCAAAAGTTATTGTCATTATTAAATGATTGCTTTTTCGGACGTTTCAGGCGCAGATAAGCTTAAAAATGGGCTTTCCAGCCTGCAAGTCACACTTTTATGAAAACTTGCATAACTCAAAAAGTTGAGCTTTTTTCACCAAATCTGCACTAAATATAGAAAATTCAGAAGATTTCCAACCCAGGAAAGCAAGATTTATGATTCTAGCATGCATGGTTCAAAAGTTATTGTCATTATTAAATGATTGCTTTTTCGGACGTTTTAGGCTCAGAGAAGTGCAAAAATGGGCTTTCCAGCCTGCAAGTCACACTTTTATGAAAACTTGCATAACTCAAAAACTTGAGCTTTTTTCACCAAATCTGCACTAAATATAGAAAATTCTGAAGATTTCCAACCTAGAAAAGCAAGAATTATGATTCTAGCATGCATGGTTCCAAAGTTATTGTCATTATTAAATGATTGCTTTTTCGGACGTTTCAGGCGCAGATAAGCTTAAAAATGGGCTTTCCAGCCTGCAAGTCACACTTTTATGAAAACTTGCATAACTCAAAAAGTTGAGCGTTTTTCACCAAATCTGCACTAAATATAGAAAATTCAGAAGATTTCCAACCCAGGAAAGCAAGAATTATGATTCTAGCATGCATGGTTCAAAAGTTATTGTCATTATTAAATGATTGCTTTTTCGGACGTTTCAGGCGCAGATAAGCTTAAAAATGGGCTTTCCAGCCTGCAAGTCACACTTTTATGAAAACTTGCATAACTCAAAAAGTTGAGCTTTTTTTCACCAAATCTGCACTAAATATAGAAAATTCAGAAGATTTCCAACCCAGGAAAGCAAGATTTATGATTCTAGCATGCATGGTTCAAAAGTTATTGTCATTATTAAATGATTGCTTTTTCGGACGTTTTAGGCTCAGAGAAGTGCAAAAATGGGCTTTCCAGCCTGCAAGTCACACTTTTATGAAAACTTGCATAACTCAAAAACTTGAGCTTTTTTCACCAAATCTGCACTAAATATAGAAAATTCAGAAGATTTCCAACCCAGGAAAGCAAGAATTATGATTCTAGCATGCATGGTTCAAACGTTATTGTCATTATTAAATGATTGCTTTTTCGGACGTTTTAGGCTCAGAGAAGTGCAAAAATGGGCTTTTCAGCCTGCAAGTCACACTTTTATGAAAACTTGCATAACTCAAAAACTTGAGCTTTTTTCACCAAATCTGCACTAAATATAGAAAATTCAGAAGATTTCCAACCTAGAAAAGCAAGAATTATGATTCTAGCATGCATGGTTCCAAAGTTATTGTCATTATTAAATGATTGCTTTTTCGGACGTTTCAGGCGCAGATAAGCTTAAAAATGGGCTTTCCAGCCTGCAAGTCACACTTTTATGAAAACTTGCATAACTCAAAAAGTTGAGCGTTTTTCACCAAATCTGCACTAAATATAGAAAATTCAGAAGATTTCCAACCCAGGAAAGCAAGAATTATGATTCTAGCATGCATGGTTCAAAAGTTATTGTCATTATTAAATGATTGCTTTTTCGGACGTTTCAGGCGCAGATAAGCTTAAAAATGGGCTTTCCAGCCTGCAAGTCACACTTTTATGAAAACTTGCATAACTCAAAAAGTTGAGCTTTTTTCACCAAATCTGCACTAAATATAGAAAATTCAGAAGATTTCCAACCCAGGAAAGCAAGATTTATGATTCTAGCATGCATGGTTCAAAAGTTATTGTCATTATTAAATGATTGCTTTTTCGGACGTTTTAGGCTCAGAGAAGTGCAAAAATGGGCTTTCCAGCCTGCAAGTCACACTTTTATGAAAACTTGCATAACTCAAAAACTTGA
Source organism: Urocampus carinirostris (assembly GCF_059441175.1). Classification (NCBI taxonomy): domain Eukaryota; kingdom Metazoa; phylum Chordata; class Actinopteri; order Syngnathiformes; family Syngnathidae; genus Urocampus; species Urocampus carinirostris. The sequence continues at coordinate 9,339 of NW_028283129.1, forward strand.
GCTTTTTTCACCAAATCTGCACTAAATATAGAAAATTCTGAAGATTTCCAACCCAGGAAAGCAAGAATTATGATTCTAGCATGCATGGTTGAAAAGTTATTGTCATTATTAAATGATTGCTTTTTCGGACGTTTCAGGCGCAGATAAGCTTAAAAATGGGCTTTCCAGCCTGCAAGTCACACTTTTATGAAAACTTGCATAACTCAAAAAGTTGAGCTTTTTTCACCAAATCTGCACTAAATATAGAAAATTCAGAAGATTTCCAACCCAGGAAAGCAAGATTTATGATTCTAGCATGCATGGTTCAAAAGTTATTGTCATTATTAAATGATTGCTTTTTCGGACGTTTTAGGCTCAGAGAAGTGCAAAAATGGGCTTTCCAGCCTGCAAGTCACACTTTTATGAAAACTTGCATAACTCAAAAACTTGAGCTTTTTTCACCAAATCTGCACTAAATATAGAAAATTCAGAAGATTTCCAACCTAGAAAAGCAAGAATTATGATTCTAGCATGCATGGTTCCAAAGTTATTGTCATTATTAAATGATTGCTTTTTCGGACGTTTCAGGCGCAGATAAGCTTAAAAATGGGCTTTCCAGCCTGCAAGTCACACTTTTATGAAAACTTGCATAACTCAAAAAGTTGAGCTTTTTTCACCAAATCTGCACTAAATATAGAAAATTCAGAAGATTTCCAACCCAGGAAAGCAAGAATTATGATTCTAGCATGCATGGTTCAAAAGTTATTGTCATTATTAAATGATTGCTTTTTCGGACGTTTCAGGCGCAGATAAGCTTAAAAATGGGCTTTCCAGCCTGCAAGTCACACTTTTATGAAAACTTGCATAACTCAAAAAGTTGAGCCTTTTTCACCAAATCTGCACTAAATATAGAAAATTCAGAAGATTTCCAACCCAGGAAAGCAAGATTTATGATTCTAGCATGCATGGTTCAAAAGTTATTGTCATTATTAAATGATTGCTTTTTCGGACGTTTTAGGCTCAGAGAAGTGCAAAAATGGGCTTTCCAGCCTGCGAGTCACACTTTTATGAAAACTTGCATAACTCAAAAACTTGAGCTTTTTTCACCAAATCTGCACTAAATATAGAAAATTCAGAAGATTTCCAACCTAGAAAAGCAAGAATTATGATTCTAGCATGCATGGTTCCAAAGTTATTGTCATTATTAAATGATTGCTTTTTCGGACGTTTCAGGCGCAGATAAGCTTAAAAATGGGCTTTCCAGCCTGCAAGTCACACTTTTATGAAAACTTGCATAACTAAAAAAGTTGAGCTTTTTTCACCAAATCTGCACTAAAAATAGAAAATTCAGAAGATTTCCAACCCAGGAAAGCAAGAATTATGATTCTAGCATGCATGGTTCAAAAGTTATTGTCATTATTAAATGATTGCTTTTTCGGACGTTTCAGGCGCAGATAAGCTTAAAAATGGGCTTTCCAGCCTGCAAGTCACACTTTTATGAAAACTTGCATAACTCAAAAAGTTGAGCTTTTTTCACCAAATCTGCACTAAATATAGAAAATTCAGAAGATTTCCAACCCAGGAAAGCAAGATTTATGATTCTAGCATGCATGGTTCAAAAGTTATTGTCATTATTAAATGATTGCTTTTTCGGACGTTTTAGGCTCAGAGAAGTGCAAAAATGGGCTTTCCAGCCTGCAAGTCACACTTTTATGAAAACTTGCATAACTCAAAAACTTGAGCTTTTTTCACCAAATCTGCACTAAATATAGAAAATTCAGAAGATTTCCAACCCAGGAAAGCAAGAATTATGATTCTAGCATGCATGGTTCAAAAGTTATTGTCATTATTAAATGATTGCTTTTTCGGACGTTTCAGGCGCAGATAAGCTTAAAAATGGGCTTTCCAGCCTGCAAGTCACACTTTTATGAAAACTTGCATAACTCAAAAAGTTGAGCTTTTTTCACCAAATCTGCACTAAATATAGAAAATTCAGAAGATTTCCAACCCAGGAAAGCAAGAATTATGATTCTAGCATGCATGGTTCAAAAGTTATTGTCATTATTAAATGATTGCTTTTTCGGACGTTTCAGGCGCAGATAAGCTTAAAAATGGGCTTTCCAGCCTGCAAGTCACACTTTTATGAAAACTTGCATAACTCAAAAAGTTATATTAATTATAATGACTCAAATTGTATTTAATTTGTGCCCACAGAACCCTTAAAAGCAGCCAAGTTTTGACAGAATTTAAAGGGACAGAGTGTGAAAAAACTTGAGACACATTCAACTCCATTGTCTCAAAGCATTTTTCTAATGTGAGCTGCAGTACCACAATATCGCCACCGGAGGGCCCTCGTTAAATAGGCGCCCATTCATTTCCAATGGCTCAATGTATTTACAACGGGAGCTGCAGTACGGCAAAAATCCCACAAGATGGCACTCAACTCAAAAAGACAACACCGTCAAATAGGTGCCAATTCATATGTATCGGAGCATTTGTATCAGAAAAGTCAATGCTTTGTCAGCCATAAAGAGACAGTGTTTAAATTTAAAAAAAAAGTCTTTTTATTTACATTGAATCATAAGGTTTTGTTTTTACTATTGCATGAAGAACAGTTGAAACAGCCACGTTTTGTCAAAAATTAAAGGCACAGTGAGTGAAAAAACGTGAAACCCATTTAATGACTTTGGCTCAAAGCGTTTTTTCAAATTTCAGGTTGCAGTGCCTCAGAAATGCCCCTGCTTGCCTCGACATAAAGGGACAATGTTTATATAAAAAGAAGTAATTTTACGTAAATTGACTCTGAGCATTTTTAATTATAGCCCTCAGATCCGTTGAAAACAGTCAAGTTTAATCAGAACTTAAAGGGACAGTCCAAAAAAACTTGAGAAACATTCAACTCAATTTTCTTAAAGTGTTTCTGTGAGCTGCAGTACCGCAAAAACGCCACCGGAGGGAACTCGTTAAATAGACACCCATTCATTTCCAAAGGCACAATGTATTTACAATAGGACCTGCAGTACGGGAAAAATCCCACAAGATGGCAATCAACCCGAAAGTACAACACCGTTAAGGTGCCAATTCATTTCTATCGGGGGATTTTGAAAAAAAGTCACAACGGTTACAAAGTTATCGTCATTATTAAATGATGATATTTTAAAACATTTTAGGCTGAGAAACGCATAATAAAGCAGTATTTAGTTTGCCAGTCACATTTTTTTAAAAGTTGCATAACTAAAAAGTTGAACTTTTTACACCATTCCTGCACAGAATATATAAAATTCACAAGTTTTCCAACCCGGGAAAGCAAGTTCAATGATTCTAGCTTGTACGGTTACAAAGTTATTGTCATTATAAATGATGTTATTTTTGGAGATTCAAGCTGAAAAACGCATTATAAAGAGGTATTTAGGATGCCAGTCACACATTATTAAAAGTTTGCATAACGAAAAAAGTTAAAATTTTCCACCATTCCTGCACTAAATTGTGAATATGCTTGATGGCTGTGTTTTGCTGCTGTTGGTGTCAGTGGATTTGTTCAGACCGAGGACAATCGACTTTGGCCTGGACGGATCTATTGACACTAACAAAGATGTTGTATAATGAAATTGTGAATATGTTTGATTTTCGAGAAGGTTTGTTCAAACCTCACTTTGTGTTTGCTGTTAAAAACGTAATATTGGAATATAATATTGTGAATGTGCTTAATTGCTGTTGAGATTGTCATGATTGTTTTCTGTTTTTAGTGTCAATAAATTTGTTCAAACCAAAAAATTTCCTGCACTAAATATATACCATTTTCAGGTTTTCCTACCTAGGAAAGCAAGTTTTATGATTATGGCATGTATGGTTACAAAGTTGTTGTCATTATTAAATGATGTTATTTTCGAAGTTTCAAGCTGATAAACGCATAATAAAGCGGTATTTAGGATGCCAGACACACTTTTTTAAAAGTTTGCATAAGGAAAAGAGTTGAAATTTTCCACCATCCCTGCACTAAATACATACAATTCACAAGTTTTCCGGGAAAGCAAGATTTATGATTTTAGTATGTATGGTTACAAAGTTATTGTCATTATTAAATTATTGTTTCTTTGAGCGTTTCAGGCTGAGAAATGCATAATAAAACATCCACAAGTGGCGGGCAAACACCAGCCTGGGGTTCGGCCCACTAGTCCCCAAACACAAGCCGGGAAAACATCCACTCGTGGCGGGCACCAGTCCCCAAACTCAAGACCCGGTGCTCGGCCCACTTGTCCCCAAACACAAGCCAGGTCTACATCCACTAGTGGCGGGCACAAGTCCCCAAACACAAGCCCCGGAGTTCGGCCGACAAGTTCCCAAACACAAGCCGGGAACATCCACTATTGGCGGGCACAAGAGTGTTATCCATAAAGGGACACCGTGTGAACAAACCTGAGTCCCATGAAATTATATTGACTCAAATTGTATTTAATTTGTGCCCACAGAACCCTTAAAAGCAGCCAAGTTTTGACAGAATGTAAAGGGACAGTGTGTGAAAAAACTTGAGACACATTCAACTCCATTGTCTCAAAGCATTTTTCTAATGTGAGCTGCAGTACCACAATATCGCACCCGGAGGGCCCTCGTTAAATAGGCGCCCATTCATTTCCAATGGCTCAATGTATTTACAACGGGAGCTGCAGTACGGCAAAAATCCCACAAGATGGCACTCAACTCAAAAGTGCAACACCGTCAAATAGGTGCCAATTCATATGTATGGGAGCATTTGTATCAGAAAAGTCAATGCTTTGTCAGCCATAAAGAGACAGTGTTTAAATTGAAAAAAAGGCTTTTTATTTACATTGAATCATAAGGTTTTGTTTTTACTATTGCATGAAGAACAGTTGAAACAGCCACGTTTTGTCAAAAATTAAAGGCACAGTGAGTGAAAAAACGTGAAACCCATTTAATGACTTTGGCTCAAAGCGTTTTTTCAAATTTCAGGTTGCAGTGCCTCAGAAATGCCCCTGCTTGCCTCGACATAAAGGGACAATGTGTATATAAAAAGAAGTAATTTTACGTAAATTGACTCTGAGCATTTTTAATTGCAGCCCTCAGATCCGTTGAAAACAGTCAAGTTTAGTCGGAACTTAAAGGGACAGTCCGAAAAAACTTGAGAAACATTCAACTCAATTTTCTTAAAGTGTTTCTGTGAGCTGCAGTACCGCAAAAACGCCACCGGAGGAAACTCGTTAAATAGACACCCATTCATTTCCAAAGGCACAATGTGTTTTCAATAGGACCTGCAGTACGGGAAAAATCCCACAAGATGGCACTCAACCCGAAAGTACAACACCGTTAACGTGCCAATTCATTTCTATCGGGGGATTTTGAAAAAAAGTCACAACGTTTACAAAGTTATCGTCATTATTAAATGATGATATTTTAAAACATTTTAGGCTGAGAAACCCATAATAAAGCAGTATTTAGTTTGCCAGTCACATTTTTTTAAATTTGCATAATTAAAAAGTTGAACTTTTTACACCATTCCTGCACAGAATATATAAAATTCACAAGTTTTCCAACCCGGGAAAGCAAGTTCAATGATTCTAGCTTGTACGGTTCCAAAGTTATCGTCATTGTTAAATGATGTTATTTTTGGAGTTTCAAGCTGAAAAACGCATTATAAAGAGGTATTTCGGATGCCAGTAACACTTTTTTAAAAGTTTGCATAACTAAAAAAGTTAAAATTTTCCACCATTCCTGCACTAAATATATACCATTTTCAGGTTTTCCTACCCAGGAAAGCAAGTTTTATGATTGTGGCATGTATGGTTACAAAGTTGTTGTCATTATTAAATGATGTTATTTTCGAAGTTTCAAGCTGAGAAACGCATAATAAAGCGGTATTTAGGATGCCAGACACACTTTTTTAAAAGTTTGCATAACTAAAAGAGTAGAAATTTTCCACCATTCCTGCACTAAATATATACAATTCACAAGTTTTCTAACCCGGGAAAGCAAGATTTATGATTCTAGTATGTATGGTTACAAAGTTATTGTCATTATTAAATGATTGTTTCTGTGAGCGTTTCAGGCTGAGAATTGCATAATAAAACATCCACTGGTGGCAGGCACAAGTCCTCAAACACCAGCCCGGGGTTCGGCCCACTAGTCCCCAAACACAAGCCGGGAAAACATCCACTGGTGGCGGGCACCAGTCCCCAAACTCAAGACCCGGTGCTCGGCCCACTCGTCCCCAAACACAAGCCAGGTCTACATTCACTAGTGGCGGGCACAAGTCCGCAAACACAAGCTCCGGAGTTCGGCCGACAAGTTCCCAAACACAAGCCGGGAACATCCACTATTGGCGGGCACAAGGGTGTTATCCATAAAGGGACACCGTGTGAACAAACCTGAGTCCCATGAAATTATATTGACTCAAATTGTATTTAATTTGTGCCCACAGAACCCTTAAAAGCAGCCAAGTTTTGTCAGAATTTAAAGGGACAGTGTGTGAAAAAACTTGAGACACATTCAACTCCATTGTCTCAAAGCATTTTTCTAATGTGAGCTGCAGCACCGCAATATCGCCACCGGAAGGCCCTCGTTAAATAGGCGCCCATTCTTTTCCAACGGCTCAATGTATTTACAACGGGAGCTGCAGTACGGCAAAAATCCCACAAGATGGCACTCAACCCAAAAGTGCAACACTGTTAAATAGGTGCCAATTCATTTGTATGGGAGAATTTGTATCAGAAAAGTCAATGCTTTGTCAGCCATAAAGAGACAATGTTTAAATTGAAAAAAGTATTTTTATTTAAATTGACTCATAGGGTTTTGTTTTTATTACTGCCTGCAGAACAGTTGAAACAGCCAAGTTTTGTCAAAAATTAAAGGCACAGTGAGTGGAAAAACGTGAAACCCATTTAATGACTTTGGCTCAAAGCGTTTTTTCAAATTTCAGGTTGCAGTGCCTCAGAAATGCCCCTGCTTGCCTCGGACATAAAGGGACAATCTGTAAATAAAAAGAAGTAATTTTACGTAAATTGACTCTAAGCATTTTTAATTGCAGCCCTCGGAACCGTTGAAAACAGTCACGTTTAGTCAGAACTTAAAGGGACAGTGTGAAAAAACTTGAGACACATTCAACTCCATTGTGTTTCTGTGAGCGGCAGTACCGCAAAAACGCCACCGGAGGGCACTCGTTAAGACGCCCATCCATTTCAAAGGCTCAATGTATTTACAATCAGACCTGCAGTACGGGAAAAATCCCACAAGATGGCACTCAACCCGAAAGTACAGAAAAGTCAATGCTTTGTCAGCCAAAAGGTGATTACCTTTTTGAAATATTTTAAAGGGACAGTGTGTAATATTTACTGCTTGGTGGAAACACCTGTTGGTCTGGAGAGAGATGGACGGGCGCGCTCAGGCTGTACTTACCCAAGACAGAACATAGTCAACTCAAGTCATGTTTGTTTGTATAACCCTTGATCTATGATGATAAGGAGTCTCAAAGAGCTGCACAGACCACCGATTATTGCAAACCAGACTATTACGACACCATCCCCTGATCTAAAACCTACATGAGGGCAAGGAAAAACTCAAAAATAAAGAAACCTTGAGAAGATACTGCACATGAGGTAATCCCCCTTCCAGGATGACCAGGCCGCAATGGATGTTGCAATAACAAATAATACACTGAAGTTGTCAACAGGATAAAAAGGTCATTCATAAACTAGAGAATAGAATTGTGTGTTTAAAACTAGATTTAAACAGTTCCACTGAGGTTGCAGGCCGAATCTCAGGAAATGATGCAATGGTGTGCTTAAGGGACTCACTCACCAAACGAGTGGTACAAAAAATATGTCTAATATATATATTCCCTACTTTTTGACTTTCCTTGAGAAATGCTGAAAGAAAATAGGTGTTTTTTTGCTCCCATTCCTTCTACGTAGTTTGTAGTCTTCCTGGGACTCATTTCTGTCTGCACTACACATGACAGCAACATCTAGGGGACAGGACCAGTGGTGTCACGAGACGGAGTGGAGTGGAAGGAATGATCGGACCAGAACGGAGGCAGGAGGCAGGAAGGGAGAACTCAATTGCGTAACGATCCAAAAGTTTTATTTAACAAAATAAAAGTTGTGCAAAACTCTGGGACATGACGAAAAAAACAGTTGATTCTTCCAACTCAACTAAACAGGACAAGGCATAACAGAACGGACAATGTTTTAAACTAAAACAGGACAAGGCATAACAGACCGGGAGTGTGTATATGTAATGAGCCCGCACCCGCAAAGCCCACAATCAAGCCTTAAATAGCAGACACTCGATTAGTTGAACTGCTTCAGCTGGGCCCAGGGGGCGGGGCAGACCGGTCGCCAAGGCGACCATGACAGAGCCCCCCCTTTAAGGGACAGCTCCCGAGGTCCCAAAAAGAAAAAAAAAATTACTACCTCGCGCCCCGGAATGGTTCGACGCTCACGATTGGGGCAACCCCGCTCCCTCCTCCGAACACGCAGGAACGGGGAGAGGCAGGCGCCATCTGCGTCGGGCGGATCGGAATCGGCGCTCGGCAGGGGGGGTCCGGCGGGCAAACTGGACAGGCGAAAACAGACAGACAAACAAGGGAGTCGAACAGGCAGGCAGGCCGGAGAGTCGAACAGGCAGGCAGACCGGAGAGTCGAACAGGCAGGCAGGCCGCGGAGTCGGAGTCGGACTGGCAGGCAGCAGAGACGGAGTCGGACTGGCAGGCAGCAGAGTCGGAGTCGGACTGGCAGGCAGCAGAGTCGGAGTCGGACTGGCAGGCGGCAGAGTCGGAGTCGGACTGGCAGGCGGCAGAGTCGGAGTCGGACTGGCAGGCGGCAGAGTCGGAGTCGGACTGGCAGGCGTCGGAGTCGGACTGGCAGGCCGCGGAGTCGGAGTCGGACTGGCAGGCCGCGGAGTCGGAGTTGGACTGGCAGGCCGCGGAGTCGGAGTCGGACTGGCAGGCCACGGAGTCGGAGTCGGACTGGCAGGCCGCGGAGTCGGAGTCGGACTGGCACGCAGGGGAGACGGAATAGCAGGCAATCGGCACGGGAGTCGGGCAGGCAGGCATGAGAGTCGAACAGGCAGGCGTCAATTCTTCCCGGGACCCCATTCGAGGCACAGCAATGGCCACGACGGGCGGGCCGTGGTTCGAACGGGCAGGGAAGGTTACCTCTGCTTGCCAAACGGCGTCCTCCAGCTCTCCCCAGATCGCGCAGGGATCGTTCGCTGAGTTCAAATGTTGGCGGGCTCATTCTGTCACGAGACGGAGTGGAGTGGAAGGAATGATCGGACCAGAACGGAGGCAGGAGGCAGGAAGGGAGAACTCAATTGCGTAACGATCCAAAAGTTTTATTTAACAAAATAAAAGTTGTCCAAAACTCTGGGACATGACGAAAAAAACAGTTGATTCTTCCAACCCAACTAAACAGGACAAGGCATAACAGAACGGACAATGTTTTAAACTAAAACAGGACAAGGCATAACAGACCGGGAGTGTGTATATGTAATGAGCCCGCACCCGCAAAGCCCACAATCCAGCCTTAAATAGCAGACACTCGATTAGTTGAACTGCTTCAGCTGGGCCCAGGGGGCGGGGCAGACCGGTCGCCAAGGTGACCATGACAAGTGGAATGTTTAATCAGCGCAGTTTTTTTTTTTTTAGAGGCGGCACAGCAAGTGGGCGGTTAGCGTACAACCCACAGTGCGGAGATTTAGGGTTCAAGTCCAGGTGCCGCGGGGTTTGCATATTCTCCCTAGGCACTCTGGTTTCCCATATTCCAAAGACATGCATGCATAGTTAGTTCGCCGGTCCAAATTGTCCCTAGATGTAAATGAGTGAGTGAGTTTCTTGATTCTGTGACATGCAATTTGGCTAGCCATCAGTTCATAGTTTTCTCTGCCCACTACTAAAAGATAGTTGGGGGGGGTTCGAGCACCCCAGCAACCCTGGTACTTTTGAGTCACTTTTGAGAACTGTTATGCACTCTACAGTAAAGCTTATTATGCTGAAATAAGCTTCATAATAGAGGGCATAACAGTTTAAATACAAGCGATTTGAATAGAAAAAGGCAAAATAAACATGTTACCTGCTCAAAAGTGTATTGTATACGGTGTGCATTACCGTTCGATTACATTCACAACAAACACAAAGACGGAATGCTTTAAGTTGTATTACATTCCCAACAAATGCAAGACAAAGAGGTTTTGGTTATATATTCGCCACTACATTCCCGAAAAGTGATATAAAAGTGAGATAAAACGAGGTAAAAATGGATATGGTAGCGAGAGGATGCAAATCTCGGCAGGGATGCATTTCTCGGCATAACACTGGCTCATATGGCCTATTAGATGTGACCGCTCCGGCGCACTGGCCTCTTAGATGCGGGTCTCACGCGACCGCCCTATAATATGAAAACTATTCTGCGTATTAGATTTTTTTTTTAAAGCAAGAATACAACCGAATTGTAAAAACAAAACAGAAATTTAAAAAAAGATTAAACAGTTTGGTAATCACATTTTTCTAAACAAAGCTCTCAAACTCAGATAGTTGGGCGTTATTTTAACAGCACTAAATTACTAACACAAATCACATACAAAGCATGTTAAAACAATATTTTAAAAATAACAAATGAAAACGTCCTCACCCTATTAATCCAAAAGAAACACAAGGAACATTTCTCATTTAATTCTCGTGTTTGTTGCGGTGTTTTGTGAATAAAAAAATTGCACTGAGAACTTCAATTTCAATTTTTTTGTGTGGTGGTGATGGGGGGCACCATAAAGCATTTGTGCTTAGGGCACCCAAATGACACTGCTCCTATGAGACTCAGGTCTGAGCATGACCCAGATGTGTCTGCGTTGTTCTACTGACTATTTTGCGATACATCTGTCATATGATTCGATCAATAAATCACATATAAACGATCACCAACCCAACAAATCTAAAAAATAAAGGGAAAACATGAAATGGGGGTGTACCTACGTCGCCTCGACTGCTCCGGGTTTAACCGTCATTTCGATTTACCAAAACCACTTCGTCTTCATTTTTTGGGAATGTAATACAACTTAAACCATTCAGTCTTTGTATTTGTTGGGAATGTAATCGAACAGTAATTTACACCCAAACATGCATTTCAGGTGAATTGGCCGGTCCAAATTGTCCCTAGGTGTGAATGAGCGAATGAGTTGTCTGTCCCTGTGTGCCCTGTGATTGGCTGGCAACCAGTTCAGGGTGTCTCCTGCCCACTGCCCGGAGATGGCTGGCCAAGTAATGTTTTTTGTATATCCCTTAATCATAAGTAGTCTCAAAGGGCTGCAGAGATCAGACTATTGCAAAATACAGACTATCATTGCACCATCTGATTTAAACATCCATTAGGGCAAGGAAAAACTCAAATATCTCAGCATGAGGAAAATGAAGAAACCTTGAGAAGGTACCGCAAATGAGGTAATCGGAAATCCCCCTTCCAGAATGACGAGGCTGTAATGGATGTTGCATTAACAAATTGTCACGTTAATTTTTTTTTATTTAAAAAAAGAAAAGTACAATATATAATGAAGAATAAAAATTTAAAATAAAAAGGTTGACCGGGTTGCAATGGATGTAGCATTAACAAACAGTACACAGATACTGTCAAAATGGTATATAGGTCATTCTTATAATTTATAATATAAGTGTGTTTTAAGCCTTGTCGAGTCAAGTCAGATTCATTTATAAAGCCCTTAATCACAAAAATGTCTCAAAGGACTGTCAGGAACCAGGAACGGAGACGGGAACCCAATTGCGTTAGTTTCAAAGTTTTATTTGAAAAGAGATGTAAGCTGGCACCCACGATCCAGTGATCGTTGATTGTGCGGAGCAGGTCGCTTCGTGATGCGGAAGTCGCACTTCTCTTAGCGGGAGCTGAAGGCTCGCAGCGATTGGACGGACGGCAGTCCCGTGACAGGTAGGCAGAATCAATACGTCTTAGCGGGGAGGTCGATGGCCAGGGCAGGAGAGTAGCTCGTAAACATGGGGCAGAAACAGGTCGGAACCGAAGGCAGGAATCAAAACAGGAGAGTAGTCTTTGGTACTTGCTAATCTGGCGAAACACACAGGAACACAGGAGTACAATCGGACGTCCTTGTCTGGACGCTGACTGGTTAAGAAGTGAACGTCGGCAAATTAGAGAGCGCGCTCCGGCGTGCCAAACGATTGCCACAGGTGTCTTCACTTCGGCAATCATGACAAGGACTGCACAGGATTACAATTACACAACTAGACAATTCCCGCGGCAATTGTAAGAGTTGTGATTGATCTGGAAGATGATCCCGGTATGTATATATAACCCCGGTTGTTAGCATTATGAGTTAGCATAAAGTTTTTAGCTCAGAGAGATGTTTCTGTTATTTTTTACTTGGTTATGTGGGGGGACTCTGCCCCCCCACACCGGTACTGGCAAGTTCATTTGAGATGGGCCCACAACCGTTAGCAACAAGGATATGCCTTGTGGAGGTCTAAAAAACACATTCATGGTAAAAACCATAGTAATAACACTGTTATTACACTTTAAAAACTTTTGAAATATACATGTTCAAATAGAATGGGCCGTTCGATTTTAATTGGCCCATCCGGAATGCATTGAGCCCATTCAATTTGCTGAGTCGTTAGCATGTTAGCATTAGAATAATTTTGCAGCATGAAGAAGTTAGCATTTAGCCTTTAGCATCACTTTTTAGCATGTATCCGTTAACATAACTCATCAAATGAGGCCATTAGCATAATTTTTAAATATTAATTCGTTACAATATTGCCATTACCAAAATCTTTTTGCATGAAGTTAGCATTTAGCCGTTAGAATCACTCTTTAGCAGTTACCCATTAACATAACTCGTCAACACTGCAAAAACTGCCTCTAAAAAAACAAGAAAATCTAGCCACTATTGCAGGAAATGTACTTGTTTCAAGCAAAATTATCTGCCAGTGCAGCAAGAAAATCCGACTCATAAAGTTTTCTTGAAACAAGAAAAAAAAAAAAGAAAATAAGATACCTAAAAATGTTATTATATGCAGTAATACTATTAAGTGTACTTGTCAAGTTTTTTTTTTTTGTCTCATTTTAAGATATTTGTGCTTGTTTTGGAGAATTATTGTTTAGAAACAAACTGGGTTTAAGCCAGGATTGCTCAAAAGTAGTTAGCATGAAGGTTACAACAAGATCAATATTCTTGTATTAAGTTGAAAATAAATTAGAAAATGGGTCAAAAACAAGATACATTTGCTTGTAATAAGTAATAAAAATCTTAGGCGAGGAAGTCTTGTTTCAAGAAATTCTCTACGTTTCGATATACTATACAAATGCAAAAATAGTTTTAATGTGAAAATTACCATTTTATTGGCAAACCACAAACCTTTGTCATTATCACAAAACACAATTGACATACCAGTAACAAAAATACTCATTTTCTTGACAAGATCTTGAAACGTTTGTTGGCGAACTGTAAATCTGTGGGGGTCAGATGCATCGACATTTCGTTCTGTATACACGTGTACTAGAATGACAATAAAGTAGATCTGAATCTGAATCTAAATCAAAGTTATCACTTACACATGTATCAGTGAACTGTCAAACAGACAACACATTTTTTTGCCTACAGAATATAGAGTGCAAGTTACCAATTTCTAAAAGAGAACTGCAAACATTCTTTTTTGTCTAATTTTAAGAACATCAGTTGGGTTGTTTTTTTTAAATCAATGCTTAAACTCAAAACAAGGCAATTAAAACACACACTTACAGGGAGACTGAGAGGCCAAAGCGTAAGGGGTCACAAATGTTTATAACAGAAAAAGTTCTCAAAGTACGTCCATGGATGGGTGTGTGGGTGTGTTCCCGAGGGGAGGCAGCATTATACAAAGTTATGCAAAAAAGGCCATCCAATCACTTCTTGCTCGTTTGAAAGCTGGTGTGGCATCTTTGTCATGGATTGAGTCCCCCAGGACCTCAGTTTGTAGAAGGGAAAGAACAGAGGCCACACATTTAGGGTAGGTCATATTTAATACATAATAGTATGCAATTATGTAGAATACTGCATCCCCTAGGTACCTTTTGGGTGATGGGATTGCTTCGGTTCCAAGGCAGAGAAAGGAGTCGAGATTTTCATCCACCAAAAGGAGTGGTGTGGTGAGTGGCCTTCTGTTCAGGAACGTCTCGGGGTCCTCTGTGGGCTTAACAGAAAAACACAACATCAGTAGGACAGCAATCACATCCCTCCATTCCCCGACTAAACATGACAATTTAGTATGAACAGAATAGAGGACCAACAAAAGGAGCAGCCATATTTGAGAAAGTTTAGTATGCACTTATGTAAAAGTTTGTGACTTACCAGAAGAACATGAATGAGCAGCATGGTCAAGAGGTTTATTGCTTGCTCTTCTAAAAAAAAAAAAATCAAATCAAATATTTGTCTCTCAGTATACAGAAACAAACAAGGATACAGATTCTATTGGTATTATGTTGGCTGTTCTTACCAGCTGAAAGTGACATTGGAGGTTTCATTGCCCTCTTGTAAACCCCATAGAGGCATAATCTAGATTTGAATTCGAGCCACCGCTCCCTCAGCTCTTGCACGTAGTTGGAGTTGTTGTTGTCTATTATTCGTCTTAGTTCATCAAGAACCTTTGGTGGGGAAGACACAAAGAAGTGTTGTATGGAAATATCCAACACATAGTAGTTAAAGCATCACTTGAAAACAACAATTATATGTAGAGAGGTATTCTGAAAAACTATGTTCCCCTTCCCCTCCTCCATTTGTGAAAATAATTCTATTCACACTGATGATAAAACGCTAATAGACAGGTGTGTTGCAAATAACATGCGAAACAGATGGACTATCAGATATTGTAAAGAAGGAAAAATCACACCACAATGCATAAATGCTGTTTTCCCTGTCTACATGCAGAAATAAAACCAGATTGCTCATTTTCATTTTTCAGAGAAAATACATGAAAGGTTTTCCTGCATGGAAATGGGGTCTGAAACAGCTATTTAATGTATCAAAGCAGTATGCACCCAATGTTCAAAAGAACAATTTCACTGTTCAACTGAATCAAAGTGTGAATTGTGATCATACTTACATGATCAATATCTCGAAAGCATGGATATGCCTTCAATATTTTTGCCGGTCTGTCTTGTTCCCTTATTGTGTCCGAATCAATGAAGGCCCTCTTCCCCTCAAACTCAAGGTCAAGAAGTTGTGCCACATCAGCTCTGTTCTGTTTGGTATTGCGATATGGCCATGCGGCTGTCCTGCCTACATTCTAAAAAGGTAAAAGAAAATATCACAACACAGTTGAGGTCAAAATTATTTGCTTCTTGCTAATGTTATTCATGCTATTGTTTCTACTGGAACAAAGACAAAATGTCCACTACAGCTAATGAAGACATTCATTAATATTACTTGATTAGAAACAGGAAAAGGCAAACATTACAAGGTCAACATTTTCACCCCCCTGTAAAACAATAGTATTTATGAGAGTTTTGTGGTGCCTGGCCTTGTCCTTTTCTGCTTTTTCTTGTTTCTGTTCAGCCCACCAGTTGAAAATTTCAATAAAAGCTGGAGATGTTGTCTGTGCCCTCCTAAAAGAAGTAGAACTATGTGCAGTGCTGATTTATCTTGTATTTTGTGTAATTTCAATGAATGGGTCTACTCCATTGTGAATGCTACATTTTGTTTTATAAAATTACAGAGAGCATCAGCTTGTTTTGCTGGAGTGCTGGTTATGACTTGGGGGTCCCCTTCACTTTCTGGGCTGCTGATGGTGCTACTGCAGCTTGGGGAGACAATGAAAGTGAAAATGCTGGAGTCAAAATCCCCCTCATCTTTTCTCTGTGGCGCCAAACTCAAGGCGTCTCTTTTTTTCCCCTTGCCGGTGTAGCCCCCTGCGTTTTGCGTGGAGTCCTGATGTTTTGCAAAAGCAGGATATGCATGTGTGGATACTGTATATGAATTTATGTTCATGCTGAACAAAGAGAGAAACTGTGTAACATGTAATCCTGGTCGCTTAGATTAGTACAGGGCTCTTGTCGTAATGTTGACTAGTTTTAACGTTATATATTATAGTTAACAGTTTAAATCAACGACCATTTTGTAAGGGGTTAGCTCAATTCCATAGTTAACGGTTTAAATCAACGACCGTTTATTAAGGGGTTAGCTTAAAACTTGAGCTCACCCCTTACAAAATGGTCATTGATTTAAACCGTTAACTACGCATAAATACCGTTAAGAATCATATTTTACTTTTAATCACATTGTTTCTTGTTAAATGTTAAGACAATACAAACCTTTTAATTGTAAAAGTATTTTCACTTCTCTCCAAGTCAAAATACCGAATGGAGTTCGTCGAACGTTGAGGTAGTGTGAGCGAGTCCAAGTATTTCCGAATAAATGGGCGGAACCATATAAAGGAACGCAATATACAATTATTAAACAAAATCTATGAACTATCTCAGGGAAAAAATATAGTGTTCTCATTTATAAATATTAAATTTGTGTTTCGAAGTAAAGACTATCCAGTTTTAGTTAGGACACTGTACGGGTCAGCCACTTGCATTGTAAATGGCATCCCTATTTTTTTGATATGGAATTATCCAGCGCGAAAAAGGCGGAAACTAAGCATCAGCTTGTTTTGCTGGAGTGCTGGTTATGACTTGGGGGTCCCCTTCACTTTCTGGGCTGCTGATGGTGCTACTTCAGATTGGGGAGACAATGACAGTGAAAGTGCTGGAGTCAAAATCCCCCTCATCTTCTTTCTCTGTGATGCCAAACTCAAGGCGTCTCTTTTTTTCCCCTTGCTGGTGTAGCCCCTTGCGTTTTGCATGGAGTCCTGATGTTTTGCAAAATCAGAATATGCATGTCTGGATACTGTATATGAATTTATATTCATGCTGAACAAAGAGAGAAACTGTGTAACATGTAATCCTGGTCGCTTAGATTAGTACAGGCTCTTGTCGTAATGTGGACTAGTTTTAACGTTATATATTATAGTTAACAGTTTAAATCAACGACCATTTTGTAAGGGGTTAGCTCAATTCCATAGTTAACGGTTTAAATCAACGACCGTTTTTTAAGGGGTTAGCTTAAAACTCGAGCTAACCCCTTACAAAACGATCATTGATTTAAACCGTTAACTTTGCATAAATACCGTTAAGTATAATATTTTATTTTTAATCACATTGTTTCTTGTTAAATGTTAAGACAATACAAACCTTTTAATTGTAAAAGTGTTTTCACTTCTCTCGAAGTCAAAATACCGAATGGAGTTCGTCGAACGTTGGGGTTGTATAAGCGAGTCCAAGTAGGTCTGAATAAATGGGCGGAACCATATAAAGGAACGCAATATACAATTATTAAACAAAATCTATGAACTATCTCAGGGGAAAAATATAGTGTTCTCATTTATAAATATTACATTTGTGTTTCGAAGTAAAGACTATCCAGTTTTAGTTAGAACACTGTACGGGTCAGTCACTTGCATTGAAAATGGCATCCCTATTGTTTTGATATAAAATTCTCCAGCGCGAAAAAGGCGGAAACTAGCACCTAACGTGTGCAACACCATCAACAGAGGACAAAGACTAGGAACCTTCCCGTGGTGTCCTGCGAAGGGCTCTCTCCAGGGGGAGCCTTACGAATCCAACTCAGTCCACTCAGACTCGCTCTTTCTTTCTTTCTTGGTCCTCTCTCCTTCTTTGTCTCTCCTTTTCTCTCTTCCCCCTTTACACTCTTGTCTCTCATTTTCTCTATCCCTCTCTTTCCTACTCTCTCCCCACCTCTCTCACTCTCTTTTCCCCCTTTTTGCGTTTTACTCTGTCTGTCTTTCTCTCTTTCTATCTGTCCCTCTCTTTCTCTCTCTTCTACTCTCCTCTCTCTGTTCTTCTTAGGGCGGGCGACTTCGAGAGCAATCCTGGCCTCCACTCCAAATGCCAGTGGTGCTTTCGAACCATTCACTCCGACCACACCCCAATCACCTGTGCTATCTGCCCAAGGGGCTTCCATAAATCATGCACCGCCCTGTCCGAACGTACTAAGGACTTTAGAGGCTTCGTCTGCTTGGTTTGCTTGGGTCGCACCCCGTCAGGCCTGGCGGCACAGGACAGTTGCAGCCCCCTCTCCTTCGGAGAACTACGGAGCCTCCCACGAGCGAGTCTGGCGCTACTATGGATTACCTTATGCGCCTTGAGTGACTTAACGACGACGACACCATCAACACAACCAAACTCGATTTGATTAGAGTACAGTGGGACCTCGCTACTTACTTACTACTACTCGCGGTTTGACGTTCGCGGGTTCAGAGCTTCGCGGGTCTAAAAAAATAATACAAATTATATTTGTATATATATATATATATATATATATATATATATATATATATATATCTCATCTCATCTCATTAGCCGTACCGCTTATCCTCATTAGGGTCGCGGGGGGGCTGGAGCCCATCCCAGCCATCTCCGGGCAGTGGGCAGGGGTCACCCTGAACTGGTTGCCAGCCAATCGCAGGGCACACGGGGACAGACATCTCACTCGCTCTTTTCACACCTAGGGACAATTTGGACCAATTCACATGAAATGCATGTTTTTGGAATGTGGGAGGAAAACGGAGTCCCCAGAGGAAACCCACGCAAGCAGGGGGAGAACATACAAACTCCGCACAGGAAGTCTGGAGCTGGATTTGAACCCACGCAGGAGGTTCCCATGACTTGAACTGTGCCGCACATGCGCTAACCACTGCCCCACCGTGCTTTATATATATAAAGCATATATGTACAGTGCATCCGGAAAGTATTCACAGTGCTTCACTTTTTCCACATTTTGTTATGTTACAGCCTCATTCCAAATTGTATTAATTTAATCTCTTATCTCAAAATTCTACACAAAATACTCCATTATGACAATGTGAAAAAGTTTTTTTTTGAATTTATTAAAAATAGAAAAACTAAGAAATCATATTTACATAAGTATTCACAGCCTTTGCTTAATACTTTGTTGATCCACCTTTGGCAGCAAATACAGTCTCAAGCTCAGTCAGGTTGGATGGGAGACGTTTGTGCACAGCCATTATCAGATCTCTCCAGAGATGTTCGATCGGATTCAAGTCTGGACTCTGGCTGGGCCACTCCAGGACATTCACGGAGTGGTTCTGAAGCCAATCTTTTGAGATCTTGGCTGTGTGCTTTGGGTCGTTGTCCTGCTGAAAAATGAACCTTCGCCCCAGCCTGAGGTCAAGAGCGCTCTGGAGCAGGTTTTCATCCAGAATATCTCTATATGCATTCATTTTTCCTTCTACCCTGACTAGTCTGCCAGTTCCTGCTGCTGAAAAACATCCCCACAGCATGATGCTGCCACCACCATGCTTCACTGTAGGGATGGTATTGGCCTGGTGATGAGCGGTGCCTGGTTTCCTCCAAACATGGCGCCTGGCATTCACACCAAAGAGTTCAATCTTTGTCTCATCAGACCAGACAATTTTGTTTCCCATGGTCCGAGAGTCATTCAGGTGCTTTTTGGCAAATTCCAGACGGGCTTCCATGTTTCTTTTACTAAAGAGTGGCTTTCGTCTGGCAACTCTACCATACAGGCCTGATTGGTGGATTGCTGCAGAGATGGTTGTCCATCTGGAAGGCTCTCCTCTCTCCACAGAGGAACGCTGGAGCTCTGACAGAGTGACCATCGGGTTCTTGGTCACCTCCCTGACTAAGGCCCTTCTTCCCCGATCGCTCAGTTTAGAAAGGCCGGCCAGCTCTAGGAAGAGTCCTGGTGGTTCCAAATGTCTTTCATTTACAAAAAATGGAGGCCACTGTGCTCATTGGGACCTTCAAAGCATCAGAATTTTTTTTGTATCCCTCCCCAGATTTGTGCCTCAGGACAATCCTGTCTCGCAGGTCTGCAGACAGTTCTTTTGACTTCATGCTTGGTGTTTGTGCTCTGACATGCACACTCAACTGTGGGACCTTATATAGACAGGTGTGTGCCTTTCCAAATCATGTCCAATCAACTGAATTTACTGCAGGTGGACTCCAATTAAGCTGTAGAAAGATCTCAAGGATGATCAGTCGAAAAAAGATGCACCTGAGCTCAATTTTGAGCTTCATGGCAAAGGCTGTGAATACTTATGTAAATGTGATTTCTGAGATTTCTATTTTTAAAAAATTCAAAAAAAGTTTTAAAAAAAAGTTTTGTGTAGAATTTTTAGATAAGAGATTAAATTAATACAATTTGGAATGAGGCTGTAACATAACAAAATGTGGAAAAAGTGAAGCGTTGTGCATACTTTCCGGATGCACTGTATTTATATATACCGTATTTTCCGCACTATAAGGCGCACCGGGTTATAGGGTGCACCCCGAAAAAATAGTTTTTGGTCCTATTTTTGAGATACATAAGACGCACCCGATTATAAGGCGCTACAATGGGAACGTGGACAAAACAGTCAGATAGTTCAGTCCAACTTATTACCCCCTTAATATTCCCAAAGCTTGCAAAGACGCAAATACGTGTCGAGAACACGTGCGGATGCTGTGTCCGTACGATGTCACTCAAATGCATCGTTCCATCATTCAGAAGGTTAAAGTCTTGGGATTCAAGAAATGCCAACCATTCCCTAGTTTATATTTTCTTTTTCACTCACAACTTTACTGTGCATATGACAATAAACACTTGGAATTGAGTTTAATTTAAAAATAGACACTCTATTCCATCCATTATCTGCACCGCTTATCACAGAAAAATCTAGTTCAGTCTGAAACAAGATATATAGCCGGAGTAGCTCACCGAAGTCGTTGTGTTCATGATAATGTGCAGCCGTGGTCCTCTTATATCCGTGAATGTAGTAAATCCAGAATAAAATATTTACAAATACAGTATAGTAAAAAATGCTTTCTGTATGCCGTCAGCCACGTGCTATACAAATTCATCTTTTTCGGCCAAATGCAGGCTTTGTTCAGCCGTGAAAGCCAATGCCAGCCTGTAAATGATAAAAAGGATCCGCCTCTTGACCTCCGAATAACTTTGGCCAATAGTGATCGATTCAAATGACGATTGACACATTGGTTAGCCAATGAAACGCCGGTAAATAAATCTCAGCATACACCGCGGACTACTTGATGTTCGGGGGAAAACTAGTTGGCGGCTGCAAGTTAGTTGCAAGACTTTGCGAACTAATATTGATCAATAAATAAGGCGCACTGTATTATAAGGCGCATGGTCAGCTTTAAAAAAAAATAAAGGCTTAAATGTCTATTCTTAACACATCGTGCCTTATAGTGCGGAAAATACGGTATACATATATATATATATATATATATATATATATATATATATGCGCGGCAAGTCATGGGAACCTCCTGCGTGGGTTCAAATCCAGCTCCAGACTTCCTGTGCGGAGTTTGTATATTCTCCCACTGCTTGCGTGGGTTTCCTCCGGGCACTCCGGTTTCCTCCCACATTCCAAAAACATGCATTTCAGGTGAATTGGCCAGTCCAAATTGTCCCTAGGTGTGAATGAGCGAGTGAGATGTCTGTCCCCCCGTGTATATCTATATATATATATCTATATATCTATATATCTATATATATATATATATATATATATATATATATATATATATATATCTATATATCTATATATATATATATATATATATATATATATATATATGTATATATATATATATTTTTTTTTTTTAAAGCATTTTTGAAGGGGCGTCGCTACTTCGTGGTTCCACGTTCGCAGGTTCAGAGCTTTGCAGGTCTAAAAAATAATAATAAAATAAAATAATAAAAAAATATATATATTATTTTATTTTTATTTTTTCAAGCATTTTGGAAGGGGCGTCGCTACTTCGCGGATTTTCAATTTTTGGGGGTGGTTTTGGTCCCCATTAACCGCAATAACTAAATAATAATACTTTCATCATCACAGATTCAAAAGACACGCTTCTTACTTTTAGGTTTGATAAATAATATTTTTGTTGTAGATTCATCTTTATTTTGTTGCGAATATCAAATATATGATACATTGGATTTCATTCGAGATTTATTGTCTTATGAAATCGCTGTACCAAATGCTGCCCTGGCAACAGAGTTCATAGATTTGGAGAAATTAGCTGATTACACTGCATACCACTTTGCACCATTTAATGAAAAGATATACGTTTTTAGAAAATATGACTTAACTGGTGTGCTCTTGAATTCGAGTGTTTAAAATGACACATTATGAACGGCAGAAATTGTGCTCATTTATGCATGAGTTTACATTTTGACAAACACTAAATATATTTGATATTTGGACTGAGGTTTGTGGGGGCTATCTGTATGAGCAAGGCCTAGCTGGCTCCGGACTTTGGACGCAGAATTAAATGTGATTCTATGCAATTTTAACATGTTCGTTCTATGTTGCCACTTTGTGCATGTGATTGGCAAGATATTTGTGTGTGTTTAGCCCCTGCCAAGCGGATACAATGTAAATATGTGAACAAACCATGTGGTGAAATGCAGAGCTGGGGATTAAGATGGAAACTGCATGAGTGCTGTTGTGCCTACAAGCCAATCAAACTTAAGGACCTCTTACACAAATCTCCTGATTATTTTTTTTTTAACATTATATTGGTGTTTTGATGGGTATGTCATGTTGGATGAAGGCGTCTACCAAACATGTAACCATAGCTATAACTTAAAGTAGTTGAGGTATTCCCCACAGTGTTTTGAGAAAAGTTCATGCTTTGTTATTGTTAATGGTCGACTAAATTGATAAAATCATGTTTAAGTTTAGTGACATTTACAGACTAGACATTGTTTCCCACATTGCTTTATAGTTAAGGCTACACCTGCTACCTTAACTGGCTAATGTCTATTCTTAAAACATCGTACCAAGAGTAAAAGGTTTAATATTGAACACTAAATTGTCCATCCATCCACCCATCTTCTACCGCTTTGTCCCTTTCGGGGTCACGGGTGGGAGGGCTGGAGCCTATCCCATTTACCTCGGGCGTAAGGCAGGGTACACCCTGGTTGAGTCGCCACCTCATCACATGGCTAACACAAACAGACAAACAACCATTCACACTGCGACACTGAATTGTACCTGAGTAAATGAATACATATGATGATTCATAAAATCAATTCTTACATTATCTCAATGAGTTGGGTTCCATTCTTAAAACAAGTTGATGTGAGTCTTGAAACAAGTAAAAAATATCCTTAAGCTGAGTTGTTAATATGCCTCTAGGCTATCTCTTCGACAATTTAAGATACATTTGCTTACAATTACTTGAATAATATAAGTTAGTTGGCACAATATTAATTTTCTTGAAACAAGTGATAGTATCTTAACTATCTTCAGCCTGAATAAGTAAATAAGTCCCAAAAAATTGTGATCAGATAAATACACTGAATTCAAGTAAATTACACTAGTCCATACTTTCAATTTTTGCAGTGAACATGAGACCATTGGCATAATTTGTAAATATGAAGTCATTAAAATATTGCCTTTACCAAAAAATTTTAGCATGAAAAAGTTAGCATTTAGCCGTTAGCATCACTTTTTAAAATGTACCTGTTAGCATAACTCATTAACATGAGGCCATTAGCATAAGTTGTAAATATGAAGTCGTTAAAATGTAGCCAAAATTACCAAAAAATTTTACTATGAAGAAGTTAGCATTGCCGACAGTGTTTACAGCTAGCTTGCGCTAATACTTGGGCTGGCTGTGCCAGCCTAACCCATTGCTGGCAGTGTTTACAGCTAGCTTGAGCGAATACTTGGGCTGGCTTAGCCAGCCCAACTTGTCACCAACAGTTTTTACTGCTAGCATTAGTAAGCATAGCATCAACCTCTCATCGCTAATACTTGGGCTGGCAACTGATCACCAACAGTGTTTACAGCTAGCTTGCGCTAATGTTGTGGCTGGCTATGCCAGCCCAACACTTTGCTAGCGGCGCACATAGTTAGCATCCTCTCGCTAGCATCCACTCTTTGGAATTCACCATTTACCCATGGTTAAAGGAAATTTGGGTCGGGCCACCCTGGACAGTCCCTGCTTACTATGACTACCGTCTGGAAAAGCCCTCGTTTCCATGACTACCCATAGAAATGAATGGGCCCATGTATTACGGATGGGAGAATTTCAAAACCCATTATTCCGGATGGGGACTCCTATCGCTGTGAATAGACACACAACAAGAGTCCCGGTCGGGCCGAAATTTTTGATATATGAATCGATGGGGTATTCTAAAAGCTCTGGGAGGAGTTCCCCGTTAAAAGTCGGCGGAAGAAGATAGATATAATAATAATATCTCGGAGGATTATAATAGTTGCAAGCACAACTACATTGCCCTGTGCTTACAGCACTTGGCAATGTAATCGTGCCTTGCTGAAGCAATCAAAACTAATTACCTGATCTTAAACCAACATGCGGGCAAGGAACAACTCAAAACCTCAGCGTGAGGAAAAAGAGAAACCTTGAGATGGGACCTCACAAGTGGTAATCCCCCTTTCAGGATGACCAGGGTGAATTAGATTTAGCATTACAGTACACAAACATAGTAAACACTAGGTAACATGTTGAAAATTTGTCCGGAAAGAGCATGACAGCAACGACGCCCCCAGCCTGTAAATTAGTCCAGAAAGTCTATGACGGCCACGACGCAGCTTCCCATCTCTGCCAGCTGGTCAATGCAGGCGTTGACATGCTTCAGGTCAAACGCTGGTCCACTGACTCATCTCAAATCGTCCTTCTCCTTCGTATCACCACCAGCCAGGCAGTCGGAAAAAGACAGGACAGTACAGAATATGAGGTGGGCATCAATCATAAGCTTTGGAAAAGAAGTGTGTCTTAAGCCTTGATTTAAAAACTTCCATTGAGGTTGCAGATCTTATCTCCGGAGGCAGGGCATTCAATAGCACCGAGGCCCGGATGGAGAACGCTCTCAAGCCTGCAGACTTCTTGGCTCTCGGAGTCACAAGTAAACCGGCATTTTCCGAGAGGAGACTCCGTGCAGGAACATAGGGGGAAATCAAGTCAGATAAGAGGGTGCAAGTCCATGCAAACATTTGTATGTTAATAAGAGAACCTTAAAGTCACATCTTAAGTGGACTGGGAGCCAGTGTAAGTTGGCCAATACAGGAGTAATATGCTCAAACTTTTTCGTCTTAGTCAAAAGTCTAGCTGCCGCATTCTGAACCTAGACATGGGGAGACCAGAAAGCAATACATTACAGCAGGGGTCGGGAACCTATGGCTCACGAGCCATATATGGCTCTTTCTATGAGTATCTGTGGCTCAGAGACAAATTTGATTGCATGCAAAATTTCTCCATCTTGCTTAAAACTTGAGTTGTCTATCCTATTCTGATACACGCAAAGCCAAACCAAAGCTAAATAACAGGATATTACTTTGCAGTATATATAGGGCACGTTTTTCACTACAATTTACAGTCAAGTAACACACAAAAAAAGGGGGAAAAAAAACTCGTTTTGGTTTTACAACGCTAAAGAATCCTTTATATAAAAGTTCACTATATAATCTGTGTTCAGTGTTCAGATACCTTATGATGAATCCACAGAACTGTAAATACGCTAAAACACCGGAAGAGAACTTAGTCATTTGATTGGGTGAGTGGGAGGGATGGGTGGAGCTATGCAAAAAGTGCAAGCACTCCCTCCCATCTCTCGCCCTACGCTGTCTGCGCCAAAAGTGAGCTCATCAGGCTCCCTATTTGCAGAATGTTGTGACGTTTTTACACAATAACTGCTTGCATCTGGTTTTGAAACCAATATATATGAAAAAAAGGGTCAAAAGGAGTTTAACCGATCTTGAGTAATTGCAAGAAAGAGACAAGTGGTATGTTTGTTGATTTTGGGACAGGGGCTCTGGCATTATTCTCTTTTCATAATTTTTATCAAATCATCAAAAATAAATGTGCTGAAGACTAAGCTTTTGTCTGGGGTGCGGGTTTAGCAATTTAGTACATTTGTCTCATAATATATGGCGTGGCTCTTTCCCAAAATAAAATTAATATTTTTTGCTTTTATGGCTCTTTGAGTCAAAAAGGTTCCCGACCCCTGCATTACAGTCATCAAGCCGAGAAGTAATAAACGCATGAATTAAAACCTCTGCATCTGATTTGGACAGCATCAAACGAATCTTCGCAATATTACGGAGGTGGTAGAAAACTATTCTAGTAATATTTTTCACGTGTGACTGAAACGACGGATTAGGATCAAATATAACACCTAGATTTTTGACCCGAGTCACTATGGGTGATATTACATTTGTCTAGGTTCAGGGCAGTGTTTGAAAAAAAAACTCACAACAGTGAGCTGGACCAATAATCGACATTTCAGTTTTTTTCTCGGTTAAGGCGCAAAAAAATAAGTGACATCCATCTTTGAATCTCAGTAAGGCAAGCCTCCAGATTTTGAAAATTTAACTGTCCAGTTGTCTCCAGTGGCACATACAGTTGAGTGCCATCTGCATAGAAATGGAAACTAAGATTATACTTGCAGATAATGTCACCAAGTGGTGTTCCACAGGGGACATCAGAGTGTTTAGAGGTCAGATTGCCTTAGTTAACACGTTGCATCCTGTCTGACAGGTCGGACCTAAAACACCAGAGTACAGTTCCTGAGATACCAATGCATTCCAGACGAACAAGCAATATGTTGTGGTCGACAGTATCAAAAGCAGCACTGAGATCCAGTAGCAGTAACATTGATGAGGCACCGGAATATATTGCTAAAAGGAGATCATTGGTTACTTTAGCCAGGGCTGTCTCAGAAGAGTGATTTGCCCTAAATGCTGACTGGCCAGTTCAAAAGAGGGTATTTTCTGACACGAAGTCATTTAGCTGCTGTGCAACGACCTTTTCAAGTAAAAATGGCAGATTTGACACTGGCCTATAATTACCTAGGCTTTCTGGATCAAGGTTAGGTTGCTTAAGCAAGGGTTTAATGACGGCAGACTTGAAAGCTAAAGGAATAATACCCAAGGATAGCGATATATTAATAATATTTTAAACTGATGGTCCTAAGATCCCAAACAGATCCTTCACCAATGAAACTGGAAACGGATCAAGCAGGCAAGTAGTTTGTTTGGCCCTACTAACCATCTGTGTTAGACTATCAAAGGACAAATCATTGAAACTGGAGAATGTTTCTAAACAACCGCCGACACATTCCTTTCTTAACACCTCCACATTTTTGAGGTAGGACGAGGTTGTAGAGCGTACATTTAAAATTTCATTCCTAATGAGTTGAATATTTCTATTAAAACATTCCATAAAGTCATCAGCAGAATAAGTAGAGCTATTTGGGTTAAGTTGTTGTCTGGAAGGTTTCGCAATTGTGACAAACAAAAATTTCAGATTACTCTTATGTATAACGATAATCTTAGAGAAAAACGATGCTTTAGCTGAGGCAAGAGCTACTTTATATTTCAGCAAGCTGTCACACCAGGCCAGTCGGAAGACCTCCAGCTTTGTAGTGCGTCAATTTCGTTTAAGTTTCCTGCAACCTTGTTTGAGTGAACTGGTTTCTTCAGTAAACCAAGGTGTATGCTTCTTAGGTCGAAATGTATGCCTTAGGGGCGCCACAGAAACAAGAACATTAACCAAAGCAGTATTAAAGTTGTTTGTGAGTGAGTCAACAGACCCAGTGTACGAAGGGAAGGCTGCAGTTACCGTAGGTAATAGTTCTTTTAAAGTTAATCCCACTGCAGGGCGGATATTGCGACTGCTAAAACCTAAATTTTCCTTATTACTGTAAACATTGAACAGCACCTCTCACTTAACAAGATCGTGATCAGAGATGGCATTAGGATAAGGTAACACTGTAACATTTGAGGCTACTACGCCCCGGGTCAGAACAAGATCTAGAGTGTTCCCATCTTTATGAGTGGGCACATCAACTATTTGATTGAAACCAAATGTATCAATCAGTGACTTAAAAGAATTTGCAAGTGAATTTGATTTTATGTGAACATTAAAATCACCAATAATTACAACATTGTCCGCATAAGTTACTAACAGTTCCGAAAATTCATCCAAAAAATTTAAGTATGGTCAGGGTGGGCGATACACAACAACTACATAAATTGGTGTTGACATAAAAGACCTCATAACAAGTGCTTAAAACGTTTTAATAACAGTAGGGGTACCAGGAGTAAATTTCAACTTACTTTCCGACAAAGTTAGAGGGAGAAGCCTCATTTAACACTACAAACTCATTTGGTTTTAACCAGGTCTCACAAGGGCCAACAAGTTTATGATTGTTTTCATTAATAAGGTCGTTGACAAGTAAAGCTTTGGAGGCTAGTGATCTAATATTCAGAAGGCCAAGCTTCAGCACTGTGGACTGAGCTGAGCACTTTCCCGAGTTTTGAACCTTATGGTTACCTTGGTGGTAACCTCCACAGGATTATACTGCCAGTCCTGCGTCTTGTGCTTTGCATGGCGGCAGATGCGGCCCGAATTCCATACCACAGGAATATTGTTGACAGGTGGAGTAGCAGGATGACTAGTGGTAGAAAATAATGTTATTTCTTCTCCCTCCTCACCTAACAAGGGAAAATCAGAGGTAAGAAGCACAGAAGAAGATGCTATTGAACACAGTACAGTTCAGGGTGTGTGGTGCAGGCAATGGAACGCTCTAAACTACAAAAACTATGTGAATCTAGCATAGCGCTAGTTAGCCCTAGCAATACAGACTCCACACCCGTGATCACAGGTTCACTCAGGTTCATCACCTGTGACCTGGCCTGCACTAGTGTACCCTGTCATGGAAGGCTTAAACAGTAACATATTTTTAGAAAGAGTGAGAGCACCTTCCCAGTTAGGGTGAAGGCCGTTTCTCCTAAGCAGGTCAGGTCGGCCCCAGAAAGCAGGCCAGTTATCCACATACCTAAATCCCTGCTGACTACAGAAACTTGCCAGCCACCGGTTTAGTGAGACTAGTCTGCTAAACCTCTCATCATTGCCTCTCGCAGGCAAGGGGCCAGAGACAATTACAGATGCAGAGTCATCTTTCTGGCGAGATTACAGGTCCTAGCAATATTTTCCTTTGTAATCTCAGATTGCCTCATTTTAGTATCATTAGAGCCGACGTGAATGACTATATCGGTGTAGCTAGCCCTGTCCTGGTGTCTAGATTTGCATGTCAGCTCCCTCAAATTAGCCTCAATGTCGGGTGCTCTGGCCCCAGATATACACATAATTGTGGCTGGGGTGCTAATCTTTATGTTACGGGTGATGGAGTCACCTATAACTAGGGTGCGGGCTCCAGTAGACCGGGGTGGAGTGGGACTAGCTAGGGGGCTGAACTTATTATGTGACTGGATTGGCTAACCTCGATTAGCATGCCGTTTAGGGCTAATGCTAACCGGACTAGCAGGTTCGCTACAACCCACGCTAGCAGTGGTGTCCGCGGCACCTAACATTTTCCTTTTAAACTGCTCTAGCTCAGGGACACGTCCCTCTAGAAGGGCTATTTTGTGTCTGTCTGTCCGTCAATCTTTGTATATGTCTGTCAATCTATGTGCCTGTCCATCCGTCCGTCCGTCTGTCCGTCTGTCCATCTGTCTTTCTATCTGTCTGTCTTTCTATCTGTCTGTCTAGCAGCCAGCCAGCCAGCCAGCCAGTCTATCCATCTATCTACATACACATATGGAGCACTTATAAACTTAAATAAAATATTTTACCTCAAAAGTGCTAAATGTTGGTCTTTTTGGTCAAATATTTTTTCAGTACAAATTGCTTGGACAAAAAAAAAAGGGAACATTTTGGACGGAACTCAGAAATGGAAAGGGAAATCTTTGTGTCATTTTAAGCCCGAGACAAAATGATTGCGGAGTGTCTTTGCTGTGATAGTGTGATTCTTAGCTCCTACAGTTTTTTTAAACTATTTTAGGGGATTGGCCTAAATGTGAGCGTATATCAGACCTGGGCACTCCGGTCCTGGAGGGGCATACGTCCTGCCAGATTTTGAAGTTTGCTCTTCTTTAACTCAGGTGATACAAATTATAACCTCGTTAGCAAGCTAGCAAGTGCTCGTTAACGATACTGGTGATTGGAATCCCCTGTATTGGATCAGAGAAACCTCAAAAATCATGCAGAACATATGGCCCTCCAGGACCGGAGTGCCCAGGTCTGGCGTACATTGACGTTGGTGAATTTTTCATCTGCGTTAACAAACGCATTTTGTAGAATACGATCGCACTTTATTGTTTGAATAAACACGTTATATAGACTAGGATCTCCCAATTGTTATGATTAGCTCACTTTATTTTTTAAAATAGCGTATTATATAGAATACGATCGCTTTTGTCGGAAGTGTACATTTACAATTGTAACTTTTGCATCCGCGTTGACGGACGCAATTTGTAGAATACAATAGCGCTTTATTGTTTAAATAAACGCGTTATATTGACAAGGATCTCCCAATTGTTATAATTAGCTCGCTTTATTGTTTTAATAAGCGTTTTATATAGAATACGATCGCTTTTGTTGGAAGCGCAGCAGAATGCGCGTTCACGCGAAGGGGGGGAGGAATTTGCACAGGAGTCGGATTTGGGCACAACAACTGCCGCCTACTTAATGAGTGCCCTCCGGTGGCGTTTTTTCGGCAATGCAGCTACCATTGGAAATACATCCAGCCGTTGAAAATGAACGGAAGCCGATTTAATGACTGTCTCCAGTGGCGTTTTTGCGGCAATGCAGCTACCATTGGAAATACAATGAGCCGTTGGATATGAACAGCCACCGATTTAATGAGTGCCCTCCGGTGGCGTTTTTGGGAGAATGCAACTACCATTGGAAATACTTCGTGCCGTTGGAAATGAACCGCCGCCGATTTAATGAGTGCTCTCCGGTGGCGTTTTGGGGGCAATGAAGCCACCATTGGAAATATGTCAAGCTGTTCGAAATGAACAGCCGCCGATTTAATGAGTGCCCTCCGGTGGCGTTCTTGCGGCAATTTAGCTACCATTGGAAATACATCGAGCTGTTCGAAATGAACAGCCCCCGATTTAATGAGTGCCCTCCGGTGGCGTTCATGCGGCAATGCACTTACCATTGGAAATACATCGAGCCGTTGGAAATGAACGGCCGCCGATTTAATGAGTGCCCACCGGTGGCGTTTTTGCGGCAATTAAGTCACCATTGGAAATACGTCAAGCTGTTCGAAATGAACAGCTGCCGATTTAATGAGTTCCCTCCGGTGGCATTTTTGCGGCAATGCAGCTACCATTGGAAATACATCCAGCCGTTGAAAATGAACGGAAGCCGATTTAATGACTGTCTCCGGTGGCGTTTTTGCGGCAATGCAGCTACCATTGGAAATACAATGAGCCGTTGGATATGAACAGCCACCGATTTAATGAATGCCCTCCGGTGGCGTCTTTGGGGCAATGCAACTACCATTGGAAATACTTCGTGCCGTTGGAAATGAACGGCCGCCGAATAAATGTGTGCCCTCGGTGGCGTTTTTGAGGAAATGCAGCTACCAATGGAAATACAATGAGCTGTTGGAAATGAACGTCCGCCGATTTAATGAAATCCCTCCGGTGGCGTTTTTGGGGCAATGAAGCCACCATTGGAAATACGTCAAGCTGTTCGAAATGAACAGCCGCCGATTTAATGAGTGCCCTCCGGTGGCATTCTTGCAGCAATGCACTTAGCATTGGAAATACATCGAGCCGTTGGAAATGAATAGCCGCCGATTTAATGAGATCCCTCCGGTCGCTTTTTGCGGCAATGCAACAACCATTGGAAATACATCAAGCTGTTGGAAATGAACGGCAGCCGATTTAATGAATGTCTCCGCTTGCGTTTTTGCAGCAATGCAGCTACCATTGGAAATACAATGAATCATTGGAAATGAACGGTCACCAATTTAATGAGTTCCCTCCAGTAGCGTTTTTGGGGCAATGCAGCACCCATTGGAACTACATCGAGCCGTTGGAAATGAACGGCAGCCGATTTAATGAGTGTCTCCGGTTGCGTTTTTGCAGCAATGCAGCTACCATTGGAAATACAATGAGCAGTTGGAAATGAACGGCCGCCTATTTAATGAATGCCCTCGATGGCGTTTTTGCAGCAAGGCAGCTACCATTGGAAATACATCCGCCCATTGGAAATGAACAGCCGCCGATTTAATGAGTACCCTCCGGTGGCGTTTTTGCAGCAATGCAGCTACCATTGGAAATACATCAAGCCGTTCGAAATGAACAGCCGCAGATTTAATGAGCGCCCAGGTGGCGTATTTGCGGCAATGCAACTACCATTGGAACTACATCCAGCCGTTGGAAATGAACGGCCGCCGATTAAAAGGTGTGCCCTCCAGTGGCATTTTTGCGGCAATGCAGCTACCGTTGGAAATACATCCAGCCATTCGAAATGAACGGCCGCTGATTTAATGAGTGCCCTCCGGTGGCGTTTTTGCGGCAATGCAGCTACAATACATCCAGCTGTTCGAAATGAACAGCCGCCGATTTAATGAGTGCCCTCCGGTGGCATTCTTGCAGCAATGCACTTAGCATTGGAAATACATCGAGCCGTTGGAAATGAACGGCCGCCGATTTAATGAGATCCCTCCGGTCGCTTTTTGCGGCAATGCAACTACCATTGGAAATAGAATAGAATAGAATAGAACATACCTTTATTGTCATTGCTACAAATGGGCTAACAAATACATCAAGCTGTTGGAAATGAACAGCAGCCGATTTAATGAGTGTCTCCGGTTGCGTTTTTGCAGCAATGCAGCTACCATTGGAAATACAATGAGTCATTGGAAATGAACGGTCGCCAATTTAACGAGTTCCCTCCAGTGGCGTTTTTGGGGCAATGCAGCACCCATTGGAACTACATCGAGCCGTTGGAAATGAACGGCAGCCGATTTAATGAGTGTCTCCGGTTGCGTGTTTGCAGCAATGCAGCTACCATTGGAAATACAATGAGAAGTTGGAAATGAACGGCCGCCTATTTAATGAATGCCCTCCGGTGAAGTTTTTGCGGCAATGCAGCTACCATTGGAAGTACATCCCGCCGCTTGAAATGAACGCCCGCCGATTTAATGAGCTCCCTCCGGTGGCGTTTTGGCGGCAATGCAGCTACCATTGGAAGTACATCCCGCCGTTCGAAATGAACAACCGCCGATTTAATGAGTGCCCTCCGGTGGCATTAAGCGGCAATGCAGCTACCAACTGAAATACCTCCAGCCGTTTAAATGAACGGCAGCCAATTGAATGAGAGCCCCCTGGTGGCATTTTTGTGGCAATGCAGCTACCATTGGAGACACATTGAGCCGTTCGAAAAGAAAGGCGACCGATTTAATGAGTGCCCTCAGGTGGCGTCTTTGCGGCAATGCAGCTACCATGGAAATACATCCAGCCATTCGAAATGAACGGCCACCAATTTAATGAGTGCCCTCAGTTTGCGTTTTTGCGGCAATGCAGCTACCCTTGGAAATACATTGAGCCGTCGGAAATCAACGGCCACCGATTTAATGAGTGCCCTCCGGTGGCGTTTTTGCGGCAATGCAGCTACCATTGGAAGTACATCCCGCCGCTTGAAATGAACGCCCGCCGATTTAATGAGTGCCCTCCGGTGGCGTTTTTGCGGCAATGCAGCTACCATTGGAAGTACATCCCGCCGTTCGAAATGAACAACCGCCGATTTAATGAGTGCCCTCCGGTGGCATTATGCGGCAATGCAGCTACCAACTGAAATACCTCCAGCCGTTCGGAATGAACGGCAGCCAATTGAATGAGTGCCCCCTGGTGGCATATTTGTGGCAATGCAGTTACCATTGGAAATACATTGAGCCGTTGGAAATGAACGCCCACCGATTTAATGACTGCTCTCTGGTGGCGTTTTTGCGGCAATGCAGCTACCATTGGAAATACATCCAGCCATTGGAAATGAACAACCTCCAATTTAATGAGTGCCCTCCGGTGGCATTTTGCGGCAATGCAGCTACCAACTGAAATACATCCAGCCGTTCGAAATGAACGGCAGCCAATTGAATGAGTGCCCCCCGGTGGCGTTTTTGTGGCAATGCAGCTACCATTGGAAATACATTGAGTCGTTGGAAATGACCGGCCGCCGATTTAATGAGTTCCCTCCGGTGGCGTTTTTGCGGCAATGCAGATACCATTGGAAATACATTGAATTGTTGGAAATGAACGCCTGCCTATTTAATGAGTGCCCTCAATGGCGTTTTTGCGGCAATTCAGCCACCATTGGAAATACATCCAGCCATTCAAAATAAACGGCCGCCGATTTAATGAGTGTCCCCCGGTGGCGTCTTTGCGGCAATGAAGCTACCATTGGAAATACATCCAGCCATTCGAAATGAACGGCCGCCAATTTAATGAGTGCCCTCAGTTTGCGTTTTTGCAGCAATGCAGCTACCATTGGAAATACATTGAGCCGTTGGAAATTACCGGCCACCGATTTAATGAGTGCCCTCCGGTGAAGTTTTTGCGGCAATGCAGCTACCATTGGAAGTACATCCCGCCGGTTGAAATGAACGCCCGCCGATTTAATGAGTGCCCTCCGGTGGCGTTTTTGCGGCAATGCAGCTACCATTGGAAGTACATCCCGCCGTTCGAAATGAACAACCGCCGATTTAATGAGTGCCCTCCGGTGGCATTAAGCGGCAATGCAGCTACCAACTGAAATACCTCCAGCCGTTTAAATGAACGGCAGCCAATTGAATGAGAGCCCCCTGGTGGCATTTTTGTGGCAATGCAGCTACCATTGGAAACACATTGAGCCGTTCGAAAAGAAAGGCGACCGATTTAATGAGTGCCCTCAGGTGGCGTCTTTGCGGCAATGCAGCTACCATGGAAATACATCCAGCCATTCGAAATGAACGGCCACCAATTTAATGAGTGCCCTCAGTTTGCGTTTTTGCGGCAATGCAGCTACCCTTGGAAATACATTGAGCCGTCGGAAATCAACGGCCACCGATTTAATGAGTGCCCTCCGGTGGCGTTTTTGCGGCAATGCAGCTACCATTGGAAGTACATCCCGCCGCTTGAAATGAACGCCCGCCGATTTAATGAGTGCCCTCCGGTGGCGTTTTTGCGGCAATGCAGCTACGATTGGAAGTACATCCAGCCGTTCGAAATGAACAACCGCCGATTTAATGAGTGCCCTCCGGTGGCATTATGCGGCAATGCAGCTACCAACTGAAATACCTCCAGCCGTTCGGAATGAACGGCAGCCAATTGAATGAGTGCCCCCTGGTGGCATTTTTGTGGCAATGCAGTTACCATTGGAAATACATTGAGCCGTTGGAAATGAACGCCCACCGATTTAATGACTGCTCTCTGGTGGCGTTTTTGCGGCAATGCAGCTACCATTGGAAATACATCCAGCCATTGGAAATGAACAACCTCCAATTTAATGAGTGCCCTCCGGTGGCATTTTGCGGCAATGCAGCTACCAACTGAAATACATCCAGCCGTTCGAAATGAACGGCAGCCAATTGAATGAGTGCCCCCCGGTGGCGTTTTTGTGGCAATGCAGCTACCATTGGAAATACATTGAGTCGTTGGAAATGACCGGCCGCCGATTTAATGAGTTCCCTCCGGTGGCGTTTTTGCGGCAATGCAGATACCATTGGAAATACATTGAATTGTTGGAAATGAACGCCTGCCTATTTAATGAGTGCCCTCAGTGGCGTTTTTGCGGCAATTCAGCCACCATTGGAAATACATTCAGCCATTCAAAATAAACGGCCGCCGATTTAATGAGTGTCCCCCGGTGGCGTCTTTGCGGCAATGCAGCTACCATTGGAAATACATCCAGCCATTCGAAATGAACGGCCGCCAATTTAATGAGTGCCCTCAGTTTGCGTTTTTTGCAGCAATGCAGCTACCATTGGAAATACATTGAGCCGTTGGAAATTACCGGCCACCGATTTAATGAGTGCCCTCCGGTGAAGTTTTTGCGGCAATGCAGCTACCATTGGAAGTACATCCCGCCGCTTGAAATGAACGCCCGCCGATTTAATGAGTGCCCTCCGGTGGCGTTTTTGCGGCAATGCAGCTAGCACTGGAAGTACATCACGCCGTTCGAAATGAACACCCGCCGATTTAATGAGTGCCCTCCGGTGGCATTAAGCGGCAATGCAGCTACCAACTGAAATACCTCGAACCGTTCGAAATGAACGGCAGCCAATTGAATGAGAGCCCCCTGGTGGCATTTTTGTGGCAAAGCAGCTACCATTGGAAATACATTGAGCCGTTGGAAATGAACGCCCACCGATTTAATGAGTGCTCTCTGGTGGCGTTTTTGCGCTAATGCAGCTACCATTGGAAATACATTCAGCCGTTCGAAATGAACGGCTGCTGATTTAATGATTAATCTCCGGTGGTTTTTTTGCGGCAATGCAGCTACCATTGGAAATACATCCAGCCGCTTGAAATGAATATAGCCGCTGACCTAAAGAGTGCCCTCCGGTGGCGTTGTTGGGGCAATGCTGCTACCATTGGAAATACATTGAGCCGTTGGAAATGAACGGCCGCCAATTTAATAGATGCCCTCGGTGGCGTTTTTGCGGCAATGCAGCAAACATTGGAAATACATTGAGCCTTTGGAAATGAACGGCCGCCAATTTAATAGATGCCCTCGGTGGCGTTTTTGCGGCAATGCAGCTAACATTGGAAATACATTCAGCTTTTGGAAATGAATGCCCACCGATTTAATGAGAACCCTCCGGTGGCGTTTTTGCGGCAATGCAGCTACCATTGGAAACACATCCAGCCATTCAAAATGAACTGCCGCCGATTTAATGAGTGCCCCCGGTGAAGTTTTTGCGGCAATGCAGCTACCATTGGAAATACATCCAGCCGTTTGAAATGAACGGCTGCCGATTTAATAGTGCCTCCGGTGGTGTTTTTGTTGCAATGCAGCTACCATTGGAAATATATCGAGCCTTTGGAAATGAAAGGCGGCCGATTTAATGAGTGACCTCCGGTGGCGTTTTTGCGGCAATGCAGCTACCATTGGAAATACATTGAGCCGTTGGAAATGAACGGCCGCCGATTTAATGAGTGCCCCCCGGTGGCCTTGTTGCGGCAATGCAGCTATCATTGGAAACACATTGAGACGTTGGAAATCAATGACAGCCAATTTAATAAATGCCCTCCGTTGCGTTTTTGCGGCAATGCAGCTACCATTGGAAATACATCCAGCCATTCGAAATGAACGGCCGCCAATTTAATGAGTGCCCTCCGGTTGCGTTTTTGCGGCAATTCAGCTACCATTGGAAATACATCCAGCCGTCGGAAATCAACAACCGTCGATTTAATGAGTACCCTCAGGTGGCGTTTTTGCGGCAATGCAGCTACCATTGGAAATACATCCAGCCGTTGGAAATGAACAACCGCCAATTTAATGAGTGCCCTCAGGTGGCGTTTTTGCGGCAATGCAGCTACCATTGGAAGTACATCCCGCCGTTCGAAATTAACAACCGCCGATTTAATGAGTGCCCTCCGGTGGCATTTTGCGGCAATGCAGCTACCAACTGATATACCTCCAGCCGTTCGAAATGAACGGCAGCCAATTGAATGAGTGCCCCCCGGTGAAGTTTTTGTGGCAATGCAGCTACCATTGGAAATACATTGAACCGTTGGAAATGAACGCCCACTGATTTAATGAGTGCTCTCCGGTGGCATTTTTGCAGCAATGCAGCTACCATTGGAAATACATCCAGCCGTTTGAAACCGAACAGCCGCCTATTTAATGAGTGCCCTCCGATGGCGTTTTTGCGGCAATGCAGCTGCCATTGAAAATACATTGAGCCGTAGGAAATGAACGTCTGCCGACTTATGAGCTCCCTCAGGTGGCGTTTTTGCGGCAATGTAGCTACCATCTGAAATACATCCAGCCATTCGAAATGAACGTCTACCGATTTAATGAGTTCCCTCAGTTGGCGTTTTTGGGGCAATGCAGCTACCATTGGAAATACATTGAGCCGTTGGAAATGAACGGCCACCGATTTAATGAGTGCCCTCCGGTGGCGTTTTTGCGGCAATGCAGCTACCATTGGAAGTACATCCCGCCGCTTGAAATGAACGCCTGCCGATTTAATGAGTGCCCTCTGGTGGCGTTTTTGCGGCAATGCAGCTACCATTGGAAGTACATCCCGCCGTTCGAAATGAACAACCGCCGATTTAATGAGTGCCCTCCGGTGGCATTATGCGGCAATGCAGCTACCAACTGAAATACCTCCAGCCGTTCGGAATGAACGGCAGCCAATTGAATGAGTGCCCCCTGGTGGCATTTTTGTGGCAATGCAGTTACCATTGGAAATACGATGAGCCGTTGGAAATGAACGCCCACCGATTTAATGACTGCTCTCTGGTGGCGTTTTTGCGGCAATGCAGCTACCATTGGAAATACATCCAGCCATTGGAAATGAACAACCTCCAATTTAATGAGTGCCCTCCGGTGGCATTTTGCGGCAATGCAGCTACCAACTGAAATACATCCAGCCGTTCGAAATGAACGGCAGCCAATTGAATGAGTGCCCCCCGGTGGCGTTTTTGTGGCAATGCAGCTACCATTGGAAATACATTGAGTCGTTGGAAATGACCGGCCGCCGATTTAATGAGTTCCCTCCGGTGGCGTTTTTGCGGCAATGCAGATACCATTGGAAATACATTGAATTGTTGGAAATGAACGCCTACCTATTTAATGAGTGCCCTCAGTGGCGTGTTTCCGGCAATTCAGCCACCATTGGAAATACATCCAGCCATTCAAAATAAACGGCCGCCGATTTAATGAGTGCCCCCCGGTGGCGTTGTTGCGGCAATGCAGCTACCATTGGAAACACATTGAGCCGTTCGAAAAGAATGGCGATCGATTTAATGAGTGCCCTCAATTTGCGTTTTTGCGGCAATGCAGCTACCATTGGAAATACATTCAGCCGTTCGAAATGAACGGCTGCCGATTTAATGATTAATCTCCGGTGGTTTTTTTGCGGCAATGCAGCTACCATTGGAAATACATCCAGCCGCTCGAAATGAATATAGCCGCTGACCTAAAGAGTGCCCTCCGGTGGCGTTGTTGGGGCAATGCTGCTACCATTGGAAACACATTGAGCCGTTGGAAAAGAATGGCGATCGATTTAATGAGTGCCCTCAATTTGCGTTTTTGCGGCAATGCAGCTACCATTGGAAGTACATCCCGCCGCTTGAAATGAACGCCCGCCGATTTAATGAGTGCCCTCCGGTGGCGTTTTTGCGGCAATGCAGCTAGCACTGGAAGTACATCACGCCGTTCGAAATGAACAACCGCCGATTTAATGAGTGCCCTCCGGTGGCATTAAGCGGCAATGCAGCTACCAACTGAAATACCTCCAGCCGTTCGAAATGAACGGCAGCCAATTGAATGAGAGGCCCCTGGTGGCATTTTTGTGGCAAAGCAGCTACCATTGGAAATACATTGAGCCGTTGGAAATGAACGCCCACCGATTTAATGAGTGCTCGCTGGTGGCGTTTTTGCGCTAATGCAGCTACCATTGGAAATACATTCAGCCGTTCGAAATGAACGGCTGCTGATTTAATGATTAATCTCCGGTGGTTTTTTTGCGGCAATGCAGCTACCATTGGAAATACATCCAGCCGCTCGAAATGAATATAGCCGCTGACCTAAAGAGTGCCCTCCGGTGGCGTTGTTGGGGCAATGCTGCTACTTTCCCTTCGGGGATGAATAAAGTATCTATCTATCTATCTATCTATCTATCTATCTATCTATCTATCCATTGGAAATACATTGAGCCGTTGGAAATGAACGGCCGCCAATTTAATAGATGCCCTCGGTGGCGTTTTTGCGGCAATGCAGCTAACATTGGAAATACATTGAGCCGTTGGAAATGAACGGCCGCCAATTTAATAGATGCCCTCGGTGGCGTTTTTGCGGCAATGCAGCTAACATTGGAAATACATTCAGCTTTTGGAAATGAATGCCCACCGATTTAATGAGAACCCTCCGGTGGCGTTTTTGCGGCAATGCAGCTACCATTGGAAACACATCCAGCCATTCAAAATGAACTGCCGCCGATTTAATGAGTGCCCCCGGTGGCGTTTTTGCGGCAATGCAGCTACCATTGGAAATACATCCAGCCGTTTGAAATGAACGGCTGCCGATTTAATAGTGCCTCCGGTGGTGTTTTTGTTGCAATGCAGCTACCATTGGAAATATATCGAGCCTTTGGAAATGAAAGGCGGCCGATTTAATGAGTGTCCTCCGGTGGCGTTTTTGCGGCAATGCAGCTACCATTGGAAATACATTGAGCCGTTGGAAATGAACGGCCGCCGATTTAATGTGTGCCCCCCGGTGGCCTTGTTGCGGCAATGCAGCTATCATTGGAAACACATTGAGACGTTGGAAATCAATGACAGCCAATTAAATAAATGCCCTCCGTTGCGTTTTTGCGGCAATGCAGCTACCATTGGAAATACATCCAGCCATTCGAAATGAACGGCCGCCAATTTAATGAGTGCCCTCCGGTTGCGTTTTTGCGGCAATGCAGCTACCATTGGAAGTACATCCCGCCGTTCGAAATGAACAACCGCCGATTTAATGAGTGCCCTCCGGTGGCATTAAGCGGCAATGCAGCTACCAACTGAAATACCTCCAGCCGTTCGAAATGAACGGCAGCCAATTGAATGAGAGGCCCCTGGTGGCATTTTTGTGGCAAAGCAGCTACCATTGGAAATACATTGAGCCGTTGGAAATGAACGCCCACCGATTTAATGAGTGCTCGCTGGTGGCGTTTTTGCGCTAATGCAGCTACCATTGGAAATACATTCAGCCGTTCGAAATGAACGGCTGCTGATTTAATGATTAATCTCCGGTGGTTTTTTTGCGGCAATGCAGCTACCATTGGAAATACATCCAGCCGCTCGAAATGAATATAGCCGCTGACCTAAAGAGTGCCCTCCGGTGGCGTTGTTGGGGCAATGCTGCTACTTTCCCTTCGGGGATGAATAAAGTATCTATCTATCTATCTATCTATCTATCTATCCATTGGAAATACATTGAGCCGTTGGAAATGAACGGCCGCCAATTTAATAGATGCCCTCGGTGGCGTTTTTGCGGCAATGCAGCTAACATTGGAAATACATTGAGCCGTTGGAAAT
This sequence comes from Urocampus carinirostris, assembly GCF_059441175.1. Lineage (NCBI taxonomy): Eukaryota > Metazoa > Chordata > Actinopteri > Syngnathiformes > Syngnathidae > Urocampus > Urocampus carinirostris. Next base: position 50,500 of record NW_028283129.1, read on the forward strand.
GAACGGCCGCCAATTTAATAGATGCCCTCGGTGGCGTTTTTGCGGCAATGCAGCTAACATTGGAAATACATTCAGCTTTTGGAAATAAATGCCCACCGATTTAATGAGAACCCTCCGGTGGCGTTTTTGCGGCAATGCAGCTACCATTGGAAACACATCCAGCCATTCAAAATGAACTGCCGCCGATTTAATGAGTGCCCCCGGTGGCGTTTTTGCGGCAATGCAGCTACCATTGGAAATACATCCAGCCGTTTGAAATGAACGGCTGCCGATTTAATAGTGCCTCCGGTGGTGTTTTTGTTGCAATGCAGCTACCATTGGAAATATATCGAGCCTTTGGAAATGAAAGGCGGCCGATTTAATGAGTGTCCTCCGGTGGCGTTTTTGCGGCAATGCAGCTACCATTGGAAATACATTGAGCCGTTGGAAATGAACGGCCGCCGATTTAATGTGTGCCCCCCGGTGGCCTTGTTGCGGCAATGCAGCTATCATTGGAAACACATTGAGACGTTGGAAATCAATGACAGCCAATTAAATAAATGCCCTCCGTTGCGTTTTTGCGGCAATGCAGCTACAATTGGAAATACATCCAGCCATTCGAAATGAACGGCCGCCAATTTAATGAGTGCCCTCCGGTTGCGTTTTTGCGGCAATTCAGCTACCATTGGAAATACATCCAGCCGTCGGAAATGAACAACCGTCGATTTAATGAGTGCCCTCAGGTGGCGTTTTTGCGGCAATGCAGCTACCATTGGAAGTACATCCCGCCGTTCGAAATGAACAACCGCCGATTTAATGAGTGCCCTCCAATGGCATTTTGCGGCAATGCAGCTACCAACTGATATACCTCCAGCCGTTCGAAATGAACGGCAGCCAATTGAATGAGTGCCCCCCGGTGAAGTTTTTGTGGCAATGCAGCTACCATTGGAAATACATTGAACCGTTGGAAATGAACGCCCACTGATTTAATGAGTGCTCTCCGGTGGCATTTTTGCAGCGATGCAGCTACCATTGGAAATACATCCAGCCGTTTGAAACCGAACAGCCGCCTATTTAATGAGTGCCCTCCGATGGCGTTTTTGCGGCAATGCAGCTGCCATTGAAAATACATTGAGCCGTAGGAAATGAACGTCTGCTGACTTAATAGCTCCCTCAGGTGGCGTTTTTGCGGCAATGTAGCTACCATCTGAAATACATCCAGCCATTCGAAATGAACGTCTACCGATTTAATGAGTTCCCTCAGTTGGCGTTTTTGGGGCAATGCAGCTACCATTGGAAATACATTGAGCCGTTGGAAATGAACGCCCACCGATTTAATGAGTGCTCTCTGGTGGCATTTTGCGGCAATGCAGATACCATTGGAAATACATTGAATTGTTGGAAATGAACGCATGCCTATTTAATGAGTGCCCTCGGTGGCGTTTTTGCGGCAATGCAGTTACCATTGGAAATACATCCAGCCATTCGAAATGAACGGCCGCCAATTTAATGAGTGCCCTCAGTTTGCGTTTTTGCGGCAATGCAGCTACCATTGGAAATACATTGAGCCGTTGGAAATTAACGGCCACCGATTTAATGAGTGCCCTCCGGTGAAGTTTTTGCGGCAATGCAGCTACCATTGGAAGTACATCCCGCCGCTTGAAATGAACGCCTGCCGATTTAATGAGTGCCCTCCGGTGGCGTTTTTGCGGCAATGCAGCTACCATTGGAAGAACATCCCGCCGTTCGAAATGAACAACCGCCGATTTAATGAGTGCCCTCCGGTGGCATTAAGCGGCAATGCAGCTACCAACTGAAATACCTCCAGCCGTTCGAAATGAACGGCAGCCATATGAATGAGAGCCCCCTGGTGGCATTTTTGTGGCAATGCAGCTACCATTGGAAATACATTGAGCCGTTGGAAATGAACGCCCACCGATTTAATGAGTGCTCTCTGGTGGCGTTTTTGCGCTAATGCAGCTACCATTGGAAATACATTCAGCCGTTCGAAATGAACGGCTGCCGATTTAATGATTAATCTCCGGTGGTGTTTTTGCGGCAATGCAGCTACCATTGGAAATACATCCAGCCGCTCGAAATGAATAGCCGCTGACCTAAAGAGTGCCCTCCGGTGGCGTTGTTGGGGCAATGCTGCTACCATTGGAAATATATCTAACCTTTGGAAATGAAAGGCGGCCGATTTAATCAGTGCCCTCCGGTGGCATTTTTGCGGCAATGCAGCTACCATTGGAAATACATTGAGCCGTTGGAAATGAACGGCCGCCAATTTAATGAGTGCCCTCCAGTTGCGTTTTTGCGGCAATTCAGCTACCATTGGAAATACATCCAGCCGTCGGAAATGAACAACCGTCGATTTAATGAGTACCCTCAGGTGGCGTTTTTGCGGCAATGCAGCTACAATTGGAAATACATCCAGCCGTTGGAAATGAACAACCGCCAATTTAATGAGTGCCCTCAGGTGGCGTTTTTGCGGCAATGCAGCTACCATTGGAAGTACATCCCGCCGTTCGAAATGAACAACCGCCGATTTAATGAGTGCCCTCCGGTGGCATTTTGCGGCAATGCAGCTACCAACTGATATACCTCTAGCCGTTCGAAATGAACGGCAGCCAATTGAATGAGTGCCCCCCGGTGAAGTTTTTGTGGCAATGCAGCTACCATTGGAAATACATTGAACCGTTGGAAATGAACGCCCACTGATTTAATGAGTGCTCTCCGGTGGCATTTTTGCAGCAATGAAGCTACCATTGGAAATATATCCAGCCGTTTGAAACCGAACAGCCGCCTATTTAATGAGTGCCCTCCGATGGCGTTTTTGCGGCAATGCAGCTGCCATTGAAAATACATTGAGCCGTAGGAAATGAACGTCTGCCTACTTATGAGCTCCCTCAGGTGGCGTTTTTGCGGCAATGTAGCTACCATCTGAAATACATCCAGCCATTCGAAATGAACGTCTACCGATTTAATGAGTTCCCTCAGTTGGCGTTTTTGGGGCAATGCAGCTACCATTGGAAATACATTGAGCCGTTGGAAATGAACGCCCACCGATTTAATGAGTGCTCTCTGGTGGCGTTTTTGCGGCAATGCAGCTAACATTGGAAATACATCGAGCCATTGGAAATGAACAACCTCCAATTTAATGAGTGCCCTCCGGTGGCATTTTGCGGCAATGCAGCTACCAACTGAAATACATCCAGCCGTTCGAAATGAACGGCAGCCAATTGAATGAGTGCCCCCCGGTGGCGTTTTTGTGGCAATGCAGCTACCATTGGAAATACATTGAGTCGTTGGAAATGAACAACCGCCGATTTAATGAGTGCCCTCCGGTGGCGTTTTTGCGGCAATGCAGCTACCATTGGAAATACATCCAGCCGTTGGAAATGAACAACCGCCAATTTAATGAGTGCCCTCAGGTGGCGTTTTTGCGGCAATGCAGCTACCATTGGAAGTACATCCCGCCGTTCGAAATGAACAACCGCCGATTTAATGAGTGCCCTCCGGTGGCATTTTGCGGCAATGCAGCTACCAACTGATATAACTCCAGCCGTTCGAAATGAACGGCAGCCAATTGAATGAGTGCCCCCAGTGAAGTTTTTGTGGCAATGCAGCTACCATTGGAAATACATTGAACCGTTGGAAATGAACGCCCACTCATTTAATGAGTGCTCTCCGGTGGCATTTTTGCAGCAATGCAGCTACCATTGGAAATACATCCAGCCGTTTGAAACCGAACAGCCGCCTATTTAATGAGTGCCCTCCGATGGCGTTTTTGCGGCAATGCAGCTGCCATTGAAAATACATTGAGCCGTAGGAAATGAACGTCTGCCGACTTATGAGCTCCCTCATGTAGCGTTTTTGCGGCAATGTAGCTACCATCTGAAATACATCCAGCCATTCGAAATGAACGTCTACCGATTTAATGGGTCCCCTTAGTTGGCGTTTTTGGGGCAATGCAGCTACCATTGGAAATACATTGAGCCGTTGGAAATGAACGCCCACCGATTTAATGAGTGCTCTCTGGTGGCGTTTTTGCGGCAATGCGGCTACCATTGGAAGTAAATCCCGCCGTTCGAAATGAACAACCACCGATTTAATGAGTGCCCTCCGGTGGCATTAAGCGGCAATGCAGCTAACAACTGAAATACCTCCAGCCGTTCAAAATGAACGGCAGCCAATTGAATGAGAGCCCCCTGGTGGCATTTTTGTGGCAATGCAGCTACCATTGGAAATACATTGAGCCGTTGGAAATGAACGCCCACCGATTTAATGAGTGCTCTCTGGTGGCGTTTTTGCGCTAATGCAGCTACTATTGGAAATACATTCAGCCGTTCGAAAGGAACGGCTGCCGATTTAATGATTAATCTCCGGTGGTGTTTTTGCGGCAATGCAGCTACCATTGGAAATACATCCAGCCGCTCGAAATGAATAGCCGCTGACCTAAAGAGTGCCCTCCGGTGGCGTTGTTGGGGCAATGCTGCTACCATTGGAAATATATCTAACCTTTGGAAATGAAAGGCGGCCGATTTAATCAGTGCCCTCCGGTGGCATTTTTGCGGCAATGCAGCTACCATTGGAAATACATTGAGCCGTTGGAAATGAACGGCCGCCAATTTAATAGATGCCCTCGTTGGCGTTTTTGCGGCAATGCAGCTAACATTGGAAATACATTCAGCTTTTGGAAATGAATGCCCACCGATTTAATGAGAACCCTCCGGTGGCGTTTTTGAGGCAATGCAGCTACCATTGGAAACACATCCAGCCTTTCAAAATGAACTGCCGCCGATTTAATGAGTGCCCCCGGTGGCGTTTTTGCGGCAATGCAGCTACCATTGGAAATACATCCAGCCGTTTGAAATGAACGACTGCCGATTTAATAGTGCCTCCGGTGGTGTTTTTGTTGCAATGCAGCTACCATTGAAAATATATCGAGCCTTTGGAAATGAAAGGCGGCCGATTTAATGAGTGCCCTCCGGTGGCGTTTTTGCGGCAATGCAGCTACCATTGGAAATACATTGAGCCGTTGGAAATGAACGGCCGCCGATTTAATGAGTGCCCCCCGGTGGCCTTGTTGCGGCAATGCAGCTATCATTGGAAACACATTGAGCCGTTGGAAATCAATGACAGCCAATTAAATAAATGCCCTCCGTTGCGTTTTTGCTGCAATGCAGCTACCATTGGAAATACATCCAGCCTTTCGAAATGAACGGCCGCCAATTTAATGAGTGCCCTCCGGTTGCGTTTTTGCGGCAATTCAGCTACCATTGGAAATACATCCAGCCGTCGGAAATGAACAACCGTCGATTTAATGAGTACCCTCAGGTGGCGTTTTTGCGGCAATGCAGCTACCATTGGAAATACATCCAGCCGTTGGAAATGAACAACCGCCAATTTAATGAGTGCCCTCAGGTGGCGTTTTTGCGGCAATGCAGCTACCATTGGAAGTACATCCCGCCGTTCGAAATGAACAACCGCCGATTTAAGAGTGCCCTCCGGTGGCATTTTGCGGCAATGCAGCTAACAACTGATATACCTCCAGCCGTTCGAAATGAACGGCAGCCAATTGAATGAGTGCCCCCCGGTGAAGTTTTTGTGGCAATGCAGCTACCATTGGAAATACATTGAACCGTTGGAAATGAACGCCCACTGATTTAATGAGTGCTCTCCGGTGGCATTTTTGCAGCAATGCAGCTACCATTGGAAATACATCCAGCCGTTTGAAACCGAACAGCCGCCTATTTAATGAGTGCCCTCCGATGGCGTTTTTGCGGCGATGCAGCTACCATTGAAAATACATTGAGCCGTAGGAAATGAACGTCTGCCGACTTATTAGCTCCCTCGGGTGGCCTTTTTGCGGCAATGTAGCTACCATCTGAAATACATCCAGCCATTCAAAATGACCGGCCGCCGATTTAATGAGTTCCCTCCGGTGGCGTTTTTGCGGCAATGCAGATACCATTGGAAATACATTGAATTGTTGGAAATGAACGCCTGCCTATTTAATGAGTGCCCCTGGTGGCGTTTTTGCGGCAATTCAGCCACCATTGGAAATACATCCAGCCATTCAAAATAAACGGCCGCCGATTTAATGAGTGCCCCCCGGTGGCGTTGTTGCGGCAATGCAGCTACCATTGGAAACACATTGAGCCGTTCGAAAAGAATGGCGACCGATTTAATGAGTGCCCTCGGGTGGCGTCTTTGCGGCAATGCAGCTACCATTGGAAATACATCCAGCCATTCGAAATGAACGGCCGCCAATTTAATGAGTGCCCTCAGTTTGCGTTTTTGCGGCAATGCAGCTACCATTGGAAATACAATGAGCCGTTGGAAATTAACGGCCACCGATTTAATGAGTGCCCTCCGGTGAAGTTTTTGCGGCAATGCAGCTACCATTGGAAGTACATCCCGCCGCTTGAAATGAACGCCCGCCGATTTAATGAGTGCCCTCCGGTGGCGTTTTTGCGGCAATGCAGCTACCATTGGAAGTACATCCCGCCGTTCGAAACGAACAACCGCCGATCTAATGAGAACCCTCCGGTGGCACTAAGCGGCAATGCAGCTACCAACTGAAATACCTCCAGCCGTTCGAAATGAACGGCAGCCAATTGAATGAGAGCCCCCTGGTGGCATATTTGTGGCAATGCAGCTACCATTGGAAATACATTGAGCCGTTGGAAATGAACGCCCACCGATTTAATGAGTGCTCTCTGGTGGCGTTTTTGCGCTAATGCAGCTACCATTTGAAATACATTCAGCCGTTCGAAATGAACGGCTGCCGATTTAATGATTAATCTCCGGTGGTGTTTTTGCGGCAATGCAGCTACCATTGGAAATACATCCAGCCGCTCGAAATGAATAGCCGCTGACCTAAAGAGTGCCCTCCGGTGGCGTTGTTGGGGCAATGTTGCTACCATTGGAAATACATCTAACCTTTGGAAATGAAAGGCGGCCGATTTAATCAGTGCCCTCCGGTGGCATTTTTGCGGCAATGCAGCTACCATTGGAAATACATTGAGCTGTTGGAAATGAACGGCCGCCAATTTAATAGATGCCCTCGGTGGCGTTTTTGCGGCAATGCAGCTAACATCGGAAATACATTCAGCTTTTGGAAATGAATGCCCCCCGATTTAATGAGAACCCTCCGGTGGCGTTTTTGAGGCAATGCAGCTACCATTGGAAACACATCCAGCCATTGAAAATGAACTGCCGCCGATTTAATGAGAGCCCCCGGTGGCGTTTTTGCGGCAATGCAGCTACCATTGGAAATACATCCAGCCGTTTGAAATGAACGGCTGCCGATTTAATAGTGCCTCCGGTGGTGTTTTTGTTGCAATGCAGCTACCAATGGATATATATCGAGCCTTTGGAAATGAAAGGCGGCCGCTTTAATAAGTGCCCTCCGGTGGCGTTTTTGTGGCAATGCAGCTACCATTGGAAATACATTGAGCCGTTGGAAATGAACGGCCGCCGATTTAATGAGTGCCCCCCGGTGGCCTTGTTGCGGCAATGCAGCTATCATTGGAAACACATTGAGCCGTTGGAAATCAATGACAGCCAATTAAATAAATGCCCTCCGGTGGCATTTTGCGGCAATGCAGCTACCAACTGATATACCTCCAGCCGTTCGAAATGAACGGCAGCCAATTGAATGAGTGCCCCCCGGTGAAGTTTTTGTGGCAATGCAGCTACCATTGGAAATACATTGAACCGTTGGAAATGAACGCCCACTGATTTAATGAGTGCTCTCGGTGGCATTTTTGCAGCAATGCAGCTACCATTGGAAATACATCTAGCCGTTTGAAACCGAACAGCCGCCTATTTAATGAGTGCCCTCCGATGGCGTTTTTGAGGCAATGCAGCTACCATTGAAAATACATTGACCCGTAGGAAATGAACGTCTGCCGACTTATGAGCTCCCTCAGGTGGCGTTTTTGCGGCAATGTAGCTACCATCTGAAATACATCCAGCCATTCGAAATGAACGTCTGCCGATTTAATGAGTTCCCTCAGTTGGCGTTTTTGGGGCAATGCAGCTACCATTGGAAATACATTGAGCCGTTGGAAATGAACGGCTGCCGATTTAATGACTGCCCTCCATTGGCGTTTTTGCGGCAATGCAGCTACCATTGGAAATACATCCAGCCGTTTGAAATAAACGGCTGCCGATTTAATAGTGCCTCCGGTGGTGTTTTTGTTGCAATGCAGCTACCATTGGAAATATATCGAGCCTTTGGAAATGAAGGGCGGCCGATTTAATAAGTGCCCTCCGGTGGCGTTTTTGTGGCAATGCAGCTACCATTGGAAATACATTGAGCCGTTGGAAATGAACGGCCGCCGATTTAATGAGTGCCCCCCGGTGGCCTTGTTGCGGCAATGCAGCTATCATTGGAAACACATTGAGCCGTTGGAAATCAATGACAGCCAATTAAATAAATGCCCTCCGTTGCGTTTTTGCGGCAATGCAGCTACCATTGGAAATACATCCAGCCGCTGGAAATGAACAACCGACAATTTAATGAGTGCCCTCAGGTGGCGTTTTTGCGGCAATGCAGCTACCATTGGAAGTACATCCCGCCGTTCGAAATGAACAACCGCCGATTTAATGAGTGCCCTCCGGTGGCATTTTGCGGCAATGAAGCTACCAACTGATATACCTCCAGCCGTTCGAAATGAACGGCAGCCAATTGAATGAGTGCCCCCCGGTGAAGTTTTTGTGGCAATGCAGCTACCATTGGAAATACATTGAACTGTTGGAAATGAACGCCCACTGATTTAATGAGTGCTCTCCGGTGGCATTTTTGCAGCAATGCAGCTACCATTGGAAATACATCCAGCCGTTTGAAACCGAACAGCCGCCTATTTAATGAGTGCCCTCCGATGGCGTTTTTGAGGCAATGCAGCTACCATTGAAAATACATTGAGCCGTAGGAAATGAACGTCTGCCGACTTATGAGCTCCCTCAGGTGGCGTTTTTGCGGCAATGTAGCTACCATCTGAAATACATCCAGCCATTCGAAATGAACGTCTGCCGATTTAATGAGTTCCCTCAGTTGGCGTTTTTGGGGCAATGCAGCAACCATTGGAAATACATTGAGCCGTTGGAAATGAACGGCTGCCGATTTAATGACTGCCCTCCATTGGCGTTTTTGCGGCAATGCAGCTACCATTGGAAATACATCCTGCCGTTGGAAATGAACAACCGCCGATTTAATGAGTGCCCTTAGGTGGCGTTTTTGCGGCAATGCAGCTACGTTTGGAAACACATTGAGCCGTTCGAAAAGAACGGCGACCGATTTAATGAGTGCCCTCAGGTGGCGTCTTTGCGGCAATGCAGCTACCGTTGGAAATACATTGAGTCGTTGGAAATGACCGGCCGCCGATTTAATGAGTTCCCTCCGGTGGCGTTTTTGCGGCAATGCAGATACCATTGGAAATACATTGAATTGTTGGAAATGAACGCCTGCCTATTTAATGAGTGCCCTCGGTGGTGTCTTTGCGGCAATGCAGCTACCATGGAAATACATCCAGCCATTCGAAATGAACGGCCACCAATTTAATGAGTGCCCTCAATTTGCGTTTTTGCGGCAATGCAGCTACCATTGGAAATACATTGAGCCGTTGGAAATTAACGGCCACCGATTTAATGAGTGCCCTCCGGTGGCGTTTTTGCGGCAATGCAGCTACCATTGGAAGTACATCCCGCCGCTTGAAATGAACGCCCGCCGATTTAATGAGTGCCCTCCCGTGGCGTTTTTGCGGCAATGCAGCTATACCAGCTCAGTAGCCTAGATGGTAAGTCGCCCGCTTTGAGACTGGGAGGTCGGTGGTTCGCGCCCCGGCCGAGTCATTCCTAAGACTTAAAAAGTGGTCGGCGGCGCCCTCTGTTGGCTGCGGCTGCATCGGCTCGCTACAACAGGTCAGGTGCAATCGACATTTCGTTCTGTGTACATTGTTACACAGAATGACAATACAAGGAAATTATTATTATTATTATTATTGTTGGAAGTACATCCCGCCGTTCGAAATGAACAACCGCCGATTTAATGAGTGCCCTCCGGTGGCATTATGCGGCAATGCAGCTACCAACTGAAATACCTCCAGCCGTTCGGAATGAACGGCCGCCAATTTAATGAGTGCCCTCCGGTTGCGTTTTTGCGGCAATTCAGCTACCATTGGAAATACATCCAGCCGTCGGAAATGAACAACCGTCGATTTAATGAGTACCCTCAGGTGGCGTTTTTGCGGCAATGCAGCTACCATTGGAAATACATCCAGCCATTGGAAATGAACAACCGCCAATTTAATGAGTGCCCTCAGGTGGCGTTTTTGCGGCAATGCAGCTACCATTGGAAATAAATTGAGCCGTTGGAAATGAACGGCCGCCGATTTAATGAGTGCCCCCCAGTGGCCTTGTTGCGGCAATGCAGCTATCATTGGAAACACATTGAGCCGTTGGAAATCAATGACAGCCAATTAAATAAATGCCCTCCGTTGCGTTTTTGCTGCAATGCAGCTACCATTGGAAATACATCCAGCCTTTCGAAATGAACGGCCGCCAATATAATGAGTGCCCTCCGGTTGCGTTTTTGCGGCAATTCAGCTACCATTGGAAATACATCCAGCCGTCGGAAATGAACAACCGTCGATTTAATGAGTACCCTCAGGTGGCGTTTTTGCGGCAATGCAGCTACCATTGGAAATACATCCAGCCGTTGGAAATGAACAACCGCCAATTTAATGAGTGCCCTCAGGTGGCGTTTTTGCGGCAATGCAGCTACCATTGGAAGTACATCCCGCCGTTCGAAATGAACAACCGCCGATTTAAGAGTGCCCTCCGGTGGCATTTTGCGGCAATGCAGCTAACAACTGATATACCTCCAGCCGTTCGAAATGAACGGCAGCCAATTGAATGAGTGCCCCCCGGTGAAGTTTTTGTGGCAATGCAGCTACCATTGGAAATACATTGAACCGTTGGAAATGAACGCCCACTGATTTAATGAGTGCTCTCCGGTGGCATTTTTGCAGCAATGCAGCTACCATTGGAAATACATCCAGCCGTTTGAAACCGAACAGCCGCCTATTTAATGAGTGCCCTCCGATGGCGTTTTTGCGGCGATGCAGCTACCATTGAAAATACATTGAGCCGTAGGAAATGAACGTCTGCCGACTTATTGGCTCCCTCAGGTGGCGTTTTTGCGGCAATGTAGCTACCATCTGAAATACATCCAGCCATTCAAAATGACCGGCCGCCGATTTAATGAGTTCCCTCCGGTGGCGTTTTTGCGGCAATGCAGATACCATTGGAAATACATTGAATTGTTGGAAATGAACGCCTGCCTATTTAATGAGTGCCCCTGGTGGCGTTTTTGCGGCAATTCAGCCACCATTGGAAATACATCCAGCCATTCAAAATAAACGGCCGCCGATTTAATGAGTGCCCCCCGGTGGCGTTGTTGCGGCAATGCAGCTACCATTGGAAATACATTCAGCCATTCGAAATGAACGGCCGCCAATTTAATGAGTGCCCTCAGTTTGCGTTTTTGCGGCAATGCAGCTACCATTGGAAATACATTGAGCCGTTGGAAATTAACGGCCACCGATTTAATGAGTGCCCTCCGGTGAAGTTTTTGCGGCAATGCAGCTACCATTGGAAGTACATCCCGCCGCTTGAAATGAACGCCCGCCGATTTAATGAGTGCCCTCCGGTGGCGTTTTTGCGGCAATGCAGCTACCATTGGAAGTACATCCCGCCGTTCGAAATGAACAACCGCCGATTTAATGAATGCCCTCCGGTGGCATTAAGCGGCAATGCAGCTACCAACTGAAATACCTCCAGCCGTTCTAAATGAACGGCAGCCAATTGAATGAGAGCCCCCTGGTGGCATTTTTGTGGCAATGCAGCTACCATTGGAAATACATTGAGCCGTTGGAAATGAACGCCCACCGATTTAATGAGTGCTCTCTGGTGGCGTTTTTGCGCTAATGCAGCTACCATTTGAATCACATTCAGCCGTTCGAAATGAACGGCTGCCGATTTAATGATTAATCTCCGGTGGTGTTTTTGCGGCAATGCAGCTACCATTGGAAATACATCCAGCCGCTCGAAATGAATAGCCGCTGACCTAAAGAGTGCCCTCCGGTGGCGTTGTTGGGGCAATGCTGCTACCATTGGAAATATATCTAACCTTTGGAAATGAAAGGCGGCCGATTTAATCAGTGCCCTCCGGTGGCATTTTTGCGGCAATGCAGCTACCATTGGAAATACATTGAGCCGTTGGAAATGAACGGCCGCCAATTTAATAGATGCCCTCGGTGGCGTTTTTGCGGCAATGCAGCTAACATCGGAAATACATTCAGCTTTTGGAAATGAATGCCCACCGATTTAATGAGAACCCTCCGGTGGCGTTTTTGAGGCAATGCAGCTACCATTGGAAACACATCCAGCCATTGAAAATGAACTGCCGCCGATTTAATGAGAGCCCCCGGTGGCGTTTTTGCGGCAATGCAGCTACCATTGGAAATACATCCAGCCGTTTGAAATGAACGGCTGCCGATTTAATAGTGCCTCCGGTGGTGTTTTTGTTGCAATGCAGCTACCATTGGATATATATCGAGCCTTTGGAAATGAAAGGCGGCCGATTTAATAAGTGCCCTCCGGTGGCGTTTTTGTGGCAATGCAGCTACCATTGGAAATACATTGAGCCGTTGGAAATGAACGGCCGCCGATTTAATGAGTTCCCCCCGGTGGCCGTGTTGCGGCAATGCAGCTATCATTGGAAACACATTGAGCCGTTGGAAATCAATGACAGCCAATTAAATAAATGCCCTCCGGTGGCATTTTGCGGCAATGCAGCTACCAACTGATATACCTCCAGCCGTTCGAAATGAACGGCAGCCAATTGAATGAGTGCCCCCCGGTGAAGTTTTTGTGGCAATGCAGCTACCATTGGAAATACATTGAACCGTTGGAAATGAACGCCCACTGATTTAATGAGTGCTCTCGGTGGCATTTTTGCAGCAATGCAGCTACCATTGGAAATACATCTAGCCGTTTGAAACCGAACAGCCGCCTATTTAATGAGTGCCCTCCGATGGCGTTTTTGAGGCAATGCAGCTACCATTGAAAATACATTGACCCGTAGGAAATGAACGTCTGCCGACTTATGAGCTCCCTCAGGTGGCGTTTTTGCGGCAATGTAGCTACCATCTGAAATACATCCAGCCATTCGAAATGAACGTCTGCCGATTTAATGAGTTCCCTCAGTTGGCGTTTTTGGGGCAATGCAGCTACCATTGGAAATACATTGAGCCGTTGGAAATGAACGGCTGCCGATTTATTGACTGCCCTCCATTGGCGTTTTTGCGGCAATGCAGCTACCATTGGAAATACATCCAGCCGTTTGAAATGAACGGCTGCCGATTTAATAGTGCCTCCGGTGATGTTTTTGTTGCAATGCAGCTACCATTGGAAATATATCGAGCCTTTGGAAATGAAGGGCGGCCGATTTAATAAGTGCCCTCCGGTGGCGTTTTTGTGGCAATGCAGCTACCATTGGAAATACATTGAGCCGTTGGAAATGAACGGCCGCCGATTTAATGAGTGCCCCCCGGTGGCCTTGTTGCGGCAATGCAGCTATCATTGGAAACACATTGAGCCGTTGGAAATCAATGACAGCCAATTAAATAAATGCCCTCCGTTGCGTTTTTGCGGCAATGCAGCTACCATTGGAAATACATCCAGCCGCTGGAAATGAACAACCGACAATTTAATGAGTGCCCTCAGGTGGCGTTTTTGCGGCAATGCAGCTACCATTGGAAGTACATCCCGCCGTTCGAAATGAACAACCGCCGATTTAATGAGTGCCCTCCGGTGGCATTTTGCGGCAATGAAGCTACCAACTGATATACCTCCAGCCGTTCGAAATGAACGGCAGCCAATTGAATGAGTGCCCCCCGGTGAAGTTTTTGTGGCAATGCAGCTACCATTGGAAATACATTGAACTGTTGGAAATGAACGCCCACTGATTTAATGAGTGCTCTCCGGTGGCATTTTTGCAGCAATGCAGCTACCATTGGAAATACATCCAGCCGTTTGAAACCGAACAGCCGCCTATTTAATGAGTGCCCTCCGATGGCGTTTTTGAGGCAATGCAGCTACCATTGAAAATACATTGAGCCGTAGGAAATGAACGTCTGCCGACTTATGAGCTCCCTCAGGTGGCGTTTTTGCGGCAATGTAGCTACCATCTGAAATACATCCAGCCATTCGAAATGAACGTCTGCCGATTTAATGAGTTCCCTCAGTTGGCGTTTTTGGGGCAATGCAGCAACCATTGGAAATACATTGAGCCGTTGGAAATGAACGGCTGCCGATTTAATGACTGCCCTCCATTGGCGTTTTTGCGGCAATGTAGCTACCATTGGAAATACATCCTGCCGTTGGAAATGAACAACCGCCGATTTAATGAGTGCCCTTAGGTGGCGTTTTTGCGGCAATGCAGCTACGTTTGGAAACACATTGAGCCGTTCGAAAAGAACGGCGACCGATTTAATGAGTGCCCTCAGGTGGCGTCTTTGCGGCAATGCAGCTACCGTTGGAAATACATTGAGTCGTTGGAAATGACCGGCCGCCGATTTAATGAGTTCCCTCCGAAGGCGTTTTTGCGGCAATGCAGATACCATTGGAAATACATTGAATTGTTGGAAATGAACGCCTGCCTATTTAATGAGTGCCCTCGGTGGTGTCTTTGCGGCAATGCAGCTACCATGGAAATACATCCAGCCATTCGAAATGAACGGCCACCAATTTAATCAGTTTCCTCCGGTGGCATTTTTGCGGCAATGCAGCTACCATTGGAAATACATCCATCCGTTGGAAATGAACGGCAGCCGATTTAATGAGTGCCCTCCGGTGGCATTTTTGCGGCAATGCAGTTACCATTGGAAATACATCCATCCGTTGGAAATGAACGGCAGCCGATTTATTGAGTGCCCTCCGGTGGCATTTTTGCAGCAATGCAGCTACCATTGGAAATACATCCAGCCATTCGAAATGAACGGCCGCCGATTTAATGAGTGCCCTTCGGGGGCGTTTTTGCGATAATGCAGCTACCATTGGAAATGCATGCAGCGATTCGAAATGAACGCCCGCCTATTTAATGTGTTCCCTCCGGTGGAGTTTTTGCGGCAATGCTGTGCAACCATTGGAAATACATCCAGCCGTTGGAAATGAACAGCTGCCGTTTTAATGAGTTCCCTCCGGTGGCGTTTTTGTTGCAATGCAGCTACAATTGGAAATACATCAAGCCGTTGGAAACTAACAGCAACCGATTGAATGAGACCCCCCGGTGGCGTTTTTGCAGCAATGCAGCTACCTTTGGAACTACATTGAGCTGTTGGAAATGAACACCCACCAATTTAATGAGTGCCCTCCGGTGACGTTTTTGAGGCAATGCAGCTACCATTGGAAATACATCCAGGCTTTCGAAATGAACGGCCGCCTATTTAATGAGTGCCCTCCGGTGGCGTTTTTTGGCAATACAGCTACCATTGGAAATACATCCAGCGATTCGAAATGAACGGCCGCCTCTATAATGAGGTACCTCCGGTGGCATTTTTGGGGCAATGCAGCTACCATTGGAAATACATCCAATCTTTCGAAATGAACGCCAGCCCATGTAATGTATGCCCTCCGGTGGCGTCTTTGCGGCAATGCAACTACCATTGGAAATAGATCCAGCCGTTCGAAATGAACGGCCGCCTATTTAATGAGTGCCCTCCGGTAACGTTTTTGCGGCAATGCAGCTGCCATTGGAAATAGATCCAGCCATTCGAAATGAATGGCAGCTGACTTAAAGAGTGCCCTCCGGTGGTGTTGTTGGGGAAATGCAGGTAGCATTGAAAATACATTGAGCCGTTGGAAATGAACGGCCGCTATTTAATGAGCTCCCTTCGGTTGCGTTTTCGCGGCAATGCAGCTAACATTGGAAATACATCCAGCCATTCGAAATGAACGGCCACCAATTTAATGAGTACCCTCCGGTGGTGTTTTTGCGGCAATGCAGCTACAATTGGAAATTCAACCAGCCGTTGGAAATTAACGGCCTCCGATTTAATGACTGCCCTCCGGTGGCGTTTTTGCGGCAATGCAGCTACCATTGGAAATACATCCAGCCGTTGGAAATAAATGCCCGCCAATTTAATGAGTGCCCTCAGGTGGCGTTTTTGCGGCAATGCAGCTACCATTGGAAGTACATCCCGCCGTTCGAAATGAACAACCGCCGATTTAATGAGTGCCCTCCGGTGGCGTTTTTGCGGCAATGCAGCTACCATTGGAATTACATCCAGCCGCTGGAAATGAACAACCGCTGATTTAATGAGTGCCCTCAGGTGGCGTTTTTGCTACAATGCAGCTACCATTGAAAGTACATCCCGCCGTTCGAAATGAACAACCGCGGATTTAATGAGTGCCCTTCGGTGGCGTTTTGCGGCAATGCAGCTACCATTCGAAATACATCGAGCCTCTGGAAATCAACGGCGCCCAATTTGATGAGTGCCTTCTGGTGGCGTTTTTGCGGCATGCCAGCTACCATTGGAAATACATTGAGCCGTTGGAAATGAACAACCGTCGATTTAATGAGTGCCCTCAGGTGGCGTTTTTGCGTCAATTCAGCCACCATTGGAAATACATCCAGCCATTCAAAATGAACTGCCGCCGATTTAATTAGTGCCCCCGGTGGTGTTTTTGCGGCAATGCAGCTACCATTGGAAATACATCCAGCCGTTGGAAATGAACAACCGCCAATTTAATGAGTGCCCTCAGGTGGCGTTTTTGCGGCAATGCAGCTACCATTGGAAGTACATCCCGCCGTTCGAAATGAACAACCGCCGATTTAATGAGTGCCCTCCGGTGGCGTTTTGTGGCAATACAGCGACCATTGGAAATACATCCAGCCGTTGGAAATAAACAGCCGTCGATTTTATGAGTGCCCTCTGTTGGCGTTTTTGAAGCAATGCAGATACCATTGGAAATACATCCAGCCGTTCGAAATGAACGGCCGTCAATTTAATCAGTTTCCTCCGGTGGCATTTTTGCGGCAATGCAGCTACCATTGGAAATACATCCATCCGTTGGAAATGAACGGCAGCCGATTTAATGAGTGCCCTCCGGTGGCATTTTTGCAGCAATGCAGCTACCATTGGAAATACATCCAGCCATTCGAAATGAACGGCCGCCGATTTAATGAGTGCCCTTCGGGGGCGTTTTTGCGATAATGCAGCTACCATTGGAAATGCATGCAGCGATTCGAAATGAACGCCCGCCTATTTAATGTGTTCCCTCCGGTGGAGTTTTTGCGGCAATGCTGTGCAACCATTGGAAATACATCCAGCCGTTGAAAATGAACAGCTGCCGTTTTAATGAGTTCCCTCCGGTGGCGTTTTTGTTGCAATGCAGCTACAATTGGAAATACATCAAGCCGTTGGAAACTAACAGCAACCGATTGAATGAGACCCCCCGGTGGCGTTTTTGCAGCAATGCAGCTACCTTTGGAACTACATTGAGCTGTTGGAAATGAACACCCACCAATTTAATGAGTGCCCTCCGGTGACGTTTTTGAGGCAATGCAGCTACCATTGGAAATACATCCAGGCTTTCGAAATGAACGGCCGCCTATTTAATGAGTGCCCTCCGGTGGCGTTTTTTGGCAATACAGCTACCATTGGAAATACATCCAGCGATTCGAAATGAACGGCCGCCTCTATAATGAGGTACCTCCGGTGGCATTTTTGGGGCAATGCAGCTACCATTGGAAATACATCCAATCTTTCGAAATGAACGCCCGCCCATGTAATGTATGCCCTCCGGTGGCGTCTTTGCGGCAATGCAACTACCATTGGAAATAGATCCAGCCGTTCGAAATGAACGGCCGCCGATTTAATGAGTGCCCTCCGGTAACGTTTTTGCGGCAATGCAGCTGCCATTGGAAATAGATCCAGCCATTCGAAATGAATGGCAGCTGACTTAAAGAGTGCCCTCCGGTGGTGTTGTTGGGGAAATGCAGGTAGCATTGAAAATACATTGAGCCGTTGGAAATGAACGGCCGCTATTTAATGAGCTCCCTCCGGTTGCGTTTTCGCGGCAATGCAGCTAACATTGGAAATACATCCAGCCATTCGAAATGAACGGCCACCAATTTAATGAGTACCCTCCGGTGGTGTTTTTGCGGCAATGCAGCTACAATTGGAAATTCAACCAGCCGTTGAAAATTAACGGCCTCCGATTTAATGACTGCCCTCCGGTGGCGTTTTTGCGGCAATGCAGCTACCATTGGAAATACATCCAGCCGTTGGAAATAAATGCCCGCCAATTTAATGAGTGCCCTCAGGTGGCGTTTTTGCGGCAATGCAGCTACCATTGGAAGTACATCCCGCCGTTCGAAATGAACAACCGCCGATTTAATGAGTGCCCTCCGGTGGCGTTTTTGCGGCAATGCAGCTACCATTGGAATTACATCCAGCCGCTGGAAATGAACAACCGCTGATTCAATGAGTGCCCTCAGGTGGCGTTTTTGCTACAATGCAGCTACCATTGAAAGTACATCCCGCCGTTCGAAATGAACAACCGCGGATTTAATGAGTGCCCTTCGGTGGCGTTTTGCGGCAATGCAGCTACCATTCGAAATACATCGAGCCTCTGGAAATCAACGGCGCCCAATTTGATGAGTGCCTTCTGGTGGCGTTTTTGCGGCATGCCAGCTACCATTGGAAATACATCCAGCCGTTTGAAATGAATGGCCACCGATTTAATGAGATCCCTCCGGTGGCGTTTATGCTGCTATGCAGCTACCATTGGAAATAGATCCAGCCGTTGGAAATGAATGGCTGCCGATTTAATGAGTGCCCTCCGGTGGCGTTTTTGCTGCAATGCAAGCGTTCTCTGATCCTCGATCAATGAATTGATCCCTAATCATATCATCAGCAAACGTGCCAAGTCACAGTTTGTAATTAATTCCCTCAATGCAGCAATGAACTGACCAGTCGTCTCGCCCGGTCTCTGAGCACGCTGACGGAACTTGCTACTCTCAGCCACGACATTCATCTTCGGCAGACATGGGACCAAGTCACACATGTGCAAGTCTCAAGTAAGTCTCAAGTCTTCACCTTCAAGTCCCAAGTAAGTCCCAAGTATTTTTTTCTTGGGCAAGTCAAGTCACAAGTCAAGTCCCGAGTCTTAGATTGCCAAGTCCAAGTCAAGTCACAAGTCATAAAAACAGCGACTCGAGTCGACTCGAGTCCAAGTCACTAAGTCTCAAGTCCCCATGTCTGATCTTCGGTACAAAGAAAGTTTTCTGGCGCATCACAGGCGGATTTGTAAGAAGTGCCAGTGTCGGGAAGGGAAAGAAAAATTCTCTGACCTTCTGTGCCTGAACAGTGCAGCAGTAGTGCACGTTTTCGTTTGTCCGGTATGTTGTTTGCAGTCAATGCTAGCAGCTAATTTTCGAACATCTAAATCCACGTGATGTACAACATTGTACGCTCACCTGGGGTTTAAAGCAAAGCAAGTGGTTGTGAGATTCTGATCCAAGTCATCTTCGTCGCCGATATGTTGTTTATGTAGTAGGATTGTAGTAATAGATTCAGGACAGGCACGGACGGTACATCCATAGAGTGTCTACTTAACTTCTTCCTCGGTAGTTCTCAAGCACAAGTACAAGGCTGCACATTAGTATACAGCGACACCGCAGGAAAGGAAGTGTATTACACGACACCACACTTGGGGTCATTCCGAGGTTTAATTCAGGAGTTAGCATGGGGGGGGAGAAATTGGGCAGGCATTTTACCTGCCAAAATCTGACTCCCCTGCTAAAATAGATCCTGTTTGAGATACAGACTTGTGACTTGAAGAGTAACCTTCTGTGGCATAAATAAGTAAGCACAGTGAATTTGGGGTCATTTGGAGTTTTTAGTCAGGAGTTAGCATTGGTGGTAGGATTTGGGCAGGCAAAAAAATCTGACTCCCCTGCTAAAATAGACTCTGTTGGAGATACAAACTTGTAACTTCTAGAGCAGGGGTCGGGAACCTTTTTGACTCAAAGAGCCATAAAAGCAAAAAATATTAATTTTATTTTGGGAAAGAGCCACACCATATATTATAAGACAAATTTACTAAATTGCTAAACCGGCGCCCCAGACAAAAGCTTAGTCTTCAGCACATTTATTTTTGATGATTTGATAAAAATTATGAAAAGAGAATAATGCCAGAGCCCCTGTCCCAAATTCAACAAACAGACCACTTTAAACTTGTCTCTTTCTTGCAATTACTCAAGATCGGTTCAACTCCTTTTGACCTTTTTTTTTCATACATATTGGTTTCAAAACCAGATGCAAGCATTTATTTTGTAAAAACGTCACAACATTTGAGAATAGGGAGCCTTATGTGCTTACCTTTGGCGAGAGATGGGAGGGAATGCTTGTACTTTTTGCATAGCTCCACCCATCCCTCCCACTCACCCAATCAAATGACTAAGTTCTCTTCCGGTGTTTTGGCGTATTTACAGTTCTGTGGATTCATCATAAAGTATCTGAACACTGAACACAGATTGTACAGTGAACTTTTAAATAAAGGATTCTTTAGCGTTGTACAGCCAAAACGAGTTTTTTTTCCCCCTTTTTTTGTGTGACACTTTGACTGTAAATTGTAGTGAAAAACGTGCCCTATATATACTGTGAAGTGTTACCTTCGGATTTAGTTTTGATTTGGTCTACGTGTACCTGAATAGGATAGACAACTCCGGTTTTGAACAAGATGGAGAAATTTTGCATGCAATCAAATTGGTCTCTGAGCCACAGATACTCATAGAAAGAGCCATATATGGCTCGCCAGCCATAGGTTCCCGACCCCTGTTCTAGAGTAACCTTCTGTGGCATCAATAAGTCAGCACAGTGAATTTGGGGTCATTTTGAGTTTTAATTCAGGAGTTAGCAGGGGGGGGGGATGGGCAGGCATCTTACCTACCAAAATCTGACTCCCCTGCTAAAATAGACTCTGTTGGAGATACAGACTTGTAATTTCTAGGGTAACCTTCTGTGGCATCAATAAGTCAGCACAGTGAATTTGGGGTCATTTGGAGTTTTAATTCAGGAGTTAGCAGGGGGGGGGATGGGCAGGCATCATACCCACCAAAATCTGACTCCCCTGCTAAAATAGACTCTGTTGGAGATACAGACTTGTAATTTCTAGGGTAACCTTCTGTGGCATCAATAAGTCATCACAGTGAATTTGTGGTCATTTGGAGTTTTTATTCAGGAGTTAGCGGGGGGAATTTGGGCAGGCAAAAATCTGACTACCTTGCTAAAATAGACTCTGTTGGAGATACAGACTTGTAACTTGTAGAGTAACCTTCTGTGGCATCAATATGTCAGCACAGTGAATTTGAAAACTTTCAGACGTTTCTCATAATACTACTATTATTATTATTAATAGTAGTAATAAAAACGAACTAGATCTGTCGAACACCTATTCAGTAACACATCGCAAAGTGGAGGTATTCCTCTGTAGTTGGATCCCAAAACCCCAAAACATAAGGTTTAAAGCGTGTCTTATTTTGCAAACAGTATAGGCAGGGAAGTCCAATTTTAAATGAAAAAAACAACAACCATTTGTTTACACCGCGGGATCCAATGCAACCACGGTTTCATTCACAATAAAAAAGACATTACATAAGGCTATTATAGTACATCAAATAAATGCTATTTGTGTACAATTAGTTGTGATTGCGGAAATCATAGCGTACATTGACGTTGGTGAATTTTTCATCCACGATAACAATCGCATTTTGTAGAATACGATCGCACTTTATTATTTGAATACACGCGTTATATAGACTAGGATCTCCCAATTATTACAATTAGCTCGCTTTATTTTTTTAAAAAGCGTATTATATAGAATACGATTGCATTTGTCGGAAGCGTCCATTGACGTTGGTGACTTTTTCATCCGCATGAACAAACGCATTTTGTAGAATACGATCACGCTTTAATGTTTAAATAAACGCGTTATCTAGACAACCCCCATTGTTATGAATAGCTCGCTTTATTGTTTTAATAAGCGTTTTATATAGAATACGATCGCTTTTGTTGGAAGCGGAGCAGAATGTGCGTTCACGCGAGAGGTGGGATTCTGTACGGGAGTCGGAATTGGGCAAACAACGGCCACCAATGAGTTCCCTCCGGTGGCGTTTTTGCGGCAATGCAGCTACCATTGGAAAGACATCCAGCCATTCAAAATGAACGGCCGCCGATTTAATGAGTGCCCTCCGGTGGCGTTTTTGCGGCAATGCAGCTACCATTAGCATACATCCAGCCGTTCGAAATGAACGGCCACCGATTTAATCAGTGCCCTCAGTTGGCGTTTTTGTGGCAATGCAGCTACCATTGGAAATACATTGAGCCGTTGGAAATTATAAGCCACCGATTTAATGAGTGCCCTCCGTTAGCATTTTTGCCCCAATACAGCTTCATTGGAAATACATCCAGCCGTCGGAAATGAACAGCCGCCGATTTAATGAGTGCCCTCCGGTGGCGTATTTTCTGGTAATGTAGCTACCATTGGAAATATATCCAGCCGTTGGAATTTAACGGCCGCCGATTTAATGACTGCCCTCCGGTGGCGTTTTTAGCAATGCAGCTACCATTGGAAATACATCCAGCCGTTGGAAATTATTGCGCGCCAATTTAATGAGTGCCCTCAGGTGGCGTTTTTGCGGCAATGCAGCTACAATTGGAAATGCATCCAGCCATTGGAAATACACGCCCGCCCATTTAATGTGTGTCCTCCGGAGGCGTTTTTGCGGCAATGCAGCTACCATTGGTAATACATCCAGCCGTTCGAAATTAACGGCCGCCGATTTAATGAGGACCCACCGGTGGCGTTTTCGCGGAAATGCAGAAACCATTTTAAATACATCCAGCCGTTAGAATTGAATGGCTGCCAATTTAATGAGTGCCCTCCGGTGGCGTTTTTGCGGCAATGCAGCAACCATTGCAAATACATCCAGCCGTTCGAAATGAATGGCAGCTACTTAAAGAGTGCCCTCTGGTGGCGTTGTTGGGGCAATGCAGCTACCATTGAAAATACATTGAGCCGGTGGAAATGAACGGCCGCCGATTTAATGAACTCCCTTCGGTGGCGTTTTCGCAGCAATGCAGCTACCATTGGAAATCATCCAGCCATTCAAAATGAACGGCCACCGATTTAATGAGTCCCCTCAGTTGGCATTTTTGTGGCAATGCAGCTACCATTGGAAATACATCCAGCCGTTCGAAATGAATGGCTGCCGACTAAAAGAGTGCCTTTCGGTGGCGTTTTTGCGGCAATGCAGCTACCATTGGAAATACATCCAGCCTTTCGAAATGAACGCCTGCCCATTTAATGTGTTCCCTCCAGTGGTATTTTGGGGCAATGCAGCTACCATTGGAAATACATCCATCCGTTGGAAATGAACGGCTGCTTATTTAATGAGTGCCCTCCGGTGGCGTTTTTGCGGCAATGCAGCTACCATTGCAAATACATCCAGCCGTTTCGAAATGAATGGCAGCTGACTTAAAGAGTGCCCTCTGTTGGCGTTGATGGGGCAATGCAGCTACCATTGCAAATACATCCAGCCGTTTCGAAATGAATGGCAGCTGACTTAAAGAGTGCCCTCTGTTGGCGTTGATGGGGCAATGCAGCTACCATTGGAAATATATTGAGCCGTTGGAAATGAACGGCCGCCGATTTAATGAGCTCCCTCCGGTGGCGTTTTTGCGGCAATGCAGCTACCATTGGAAATACATCCAGCCGTTGGAAATGAACGCCCGCCAATTTAATGAGTGCCCTCAGGTGGCGTTTTTGCGGCAGTGCAGCTACCCTTGGAAGTACATCCCGCCGTTTGAAATGAACAACCGCCTATTTAATGAGTGCCCTCTGGTGGCGTTTTTGCGGCCACACTGCTACCATTGGAAATAAATCGAGCCTTTGGAGATGAACAGCGCCCAATTCAATGAGTGCCCTCCGGTGCAGTTTTTGCGGCAATGCAGCTACCATTGGAAATACATCCAGCCGTTGGAAATGAACGCCTGCCCATTCAATGTGTTCCCTCCAGTGGTATTTTGGGGCAATGCAGCTACCATTGGAAATACATCCAGCCGTTGGAAATGAACGGCAGCCGATTGAATGATACCCCCCCGGTGGCGTTTTTGCGGCAATGCAGCTACCATTGGAAATACATCCAGCCATTCGAAATGAACAGCTGCCCATTTAATGAGTGCTCTCAGGTGGCGTTTTTGGGTCAATGCAGCTACCATTGGAAATACATCCAGCCATTCAAAATGAACGGCCGCCGATTTAATGAGCTCCCTCCGGTGGCGTTTTTGCGGCAATGCAGCTACCATTGGAAATACATCCAGCCGTTGGAAATGAACGCCCGCCAATTTAATGAGTGCCCTCAGGTGGCGTTTTTGCGGCAGTGCAGCTACCCTTGGAAGTACATCCCGCCGTTTGAAATGAACAACCGCCTATTTAATGAGTGCCCTCTGGTGGCGTTTTTGCGGCCACACTGCTACCATTGGAAATAAATCGAGCCTTTGGAGATGAACAGCGCCCAATTCAATGAGTGCCCTCCGGTGCAGTTTTTGCGGCAATGCAGCTACCATTGGAAATACATCCAGCCGTTGGAAATGAACGCCTGCCCATTCAATGTGTTCCCTCCAGTGGTATTTTGGGGCAATGCAGCTACCATTGGAAATACATCCAGCCGTTGGAAATGAACGGCAGCCGATTGAATGATACCCCCCCGGTGGCGTTTTTGCGGCAATGCAGCTACCATTGGAAATACATCCAGCCATTCGAAATGAACAGCCGCCCATTTAATGAGTGCTCTCAGGTGGCGTTTTTGGGTCAATGCAGCTACCATTGGAAATACATCCAGCCATTCGAAATGAACGGCCACCGATTTAATGAATCCCCTCAGTTGGCGTTTTTGTGGCAATGCAGCTACCATTGGAAATACATTGAGCCGTTGGAAAGTAACGGCCACCGATTTAATGAGTGCCCTCCGTTGGCATTTTTGCCCCAATACAGCTACCATTGGAAATACATCCAGCCATCGGAAATGAACAGCCGCCGATTAAATGAGTGCCCTCCGGTGGCTTTGTTTGGGCAATGCAGCTACCATTAAAAATACATTGAGCCGATGGAAATGAACGGCCGCCATTTAATGAGCTCCCTCCGGTGGCCTGTTTGCGGCAATGCAGCTACCATTGGAATTACATCCAGCCATTCGAAATGAACGGCCACCGATTTAATGAGTCCAGTCAGTTGGCGTTTTTGTGGCAATGCAGCTACAATTGGAATTACATTGAGCCGTTGAAAATCAACGGTTTCGATTTAATGAGTGCCATCCGTTGGCATTTTTGCCCCAATATAGCTACCATTGGAAATACATCCAGCCGTCGGAAATGAACAGCCGCCGATTTAAAGAGTCTCCTCCAGTGGCATTTTTGCGGCAATGCAGCTATCATTGGAAATACATCAAGCCGTTCAAAATGAACGGCCGCCGATTTAATGAGTGCCCTTCGGTTGCGTTTTTGTGGCAATGCAGCTACCATTGGAAATACATTGAGCCGTTTGAAATTAACGGCAACCGATTTAATGAGTGCCCTCTGTTGGCATTTTTGCCCCAATACAGGTACCATTGGAAATATATCCAGCCGTCGGAAATGAACAGCTGCCGATTTAATGAGTGCACTTCGGCGGCGTGTTTGCGGAAATGCAGCTACCATTGGAAATACATCCAGCCGTTCAAAATGAACGGCCACCGATTTAATGAATGCCCTCCGGTGGCGTTTTTGCGGCAATGTAGCTACCTTTGGAAATTCATCCAGCCTTTGGAAATTAACGGCCGCCGATTTAATGACTGTCCTCCGGTGGAGTTTTTGCGGCAATGCAGCTATCATCGGAAATACATCCAGCCGTTGGAAATGAATGCCTGCCAATTTAATGAGTGCCCTCAGGTGGCGTTTTTGCGGCAATGCAGCGTCCATTGGAAGTACATCCCGCCGTTCGAAATGAACAACCGCCAATTTTTTGAGTGTCCTACGGTGGCGTTTTGCGGAAATGCAGTTACCATTGGAATTACATTGAGCCGTTGAAAATCAATGGTTCCGATTTAATGAGTGCCATCCGTTGGCATTTTTGCCCCAATACAGCTACCATTGGAAATACATCCAGCCGTTCGAAATGGATGGCTGCCGACTAAAAGAGTGCCTTCCGGTGGTGTTGTTGGGGCAATGCAGCTACAATTGAAAATACATCTAGCCATTCGAAATGAACGGCCGCTGATTTAATGAGTGACCTTTTGGTGGAGTTTTTGCGGCAATGTAGCTACCTTTGGAAATTCATCCAGCCTTTGAAAATTAACAGCCGCCGATTTATGACTGTCCTCCGGTGGAGTTTTTGCGGCAATGCAGCTATCATCGTAAATACATCCAGCCGTTGTAAATGAATGCCTGCGAATTTAATGAGTGCCCTCAGGTGGCATTTTTGCGGCAATGCAGCGTCCATTGGAAGTACATCCCGCCGTTCGAAATGAACAACCGCCAATTTTTTGAGTGTCCTACGGTGGCGTTTTGCGGCAATGCAGCTACCATTGGAAATACATCCAGCCTTCGGAAATGAACGCCCGCCCAATTAATGTGTGCCCTCCGGAGGTGTTTTTGCGGCAATGCAGCTACCATTGGTAATATATCAAGCCGTTCGAAATGAACGGCCGCCGATTTAATGAGTACCCTTCGGTGGCGTTTTTGCGGAAATGCAGCAACCATTTGAAATACATCCAGCCGTTGGAATTAATCGGCCGCCATTTTAATGAGTGCCCTCCGGTGGCGTTTTTGCGGCAATGCAGCAACCATTGCAAATACATCCAGCCATTCGAAATGAACGGCCACCGATTTAATGAGTCCCCTCAGTTGGCGTTTTTGTGGCAATGCAGCTACATTTGGAATTACATTGAGCCGTTGAAAATCAACGGTTCCGATTTAATGAGTGCCATCCGTTGGCATTTTTGCCCCAATACAGCTACCATTGGAAATACATCCAACCGTCGGAAATGAACAGCCGCCGATTTAAAGAGTCCCCTCAGTTGGCATTTTTGTGGCAATGCAGCTACCATTGGAAATACATCCAGCCGTTCGAAATGAATGGCTGCCGACTAAAAGAGTGCCTTTCGGTGGCGTTTTTGCGGCAATGCAGCTACCATTGGAAATACATCCAGCCTTTCGAAATGAACGCCTACCCATTTAATGTGTTCCCTCCAGTGGTATTTTGGGGCAATGCAGTTACCATTGGAAATACATCCATCCATTGGAAATGAACGGCTGCTTATTTAATGAGTGCCCTCCGGTGACGTTTTTGGGGCAATGCAGCTACCATTGGAAATACATCCAGCCATTCGAAATGAATGGCCGCCCATATAATGAGTGCCCTCTGTGGTGTTGTTGGGGCAATGCAGCTACCATTGGAAATACATCCAATCTTTCGAAATGAACGCCCGCCCATTTAATGTGTGCCCTCTGATGGCGTTTTTGCGGAAATGCAGCAACCATTGGAAAAACATCCAGCCGTTGGAATTGAACGACCGCCAATTTAATGAGTGCCCTCCGGTGGCATTTTTGTGGCAATGCAGCTACCATTGCAAATACATCCAGCCGTTTCGAAATGAATGGCAGCTGACTTAAAGAGTTCCCTCTGTTGGCGTTGATGGGGCAATGCAGCTACCATTGGAAATATATTGAACCGTTGGAAATGAACGGCTGCCGATTTAATGAGCTCCCTCCGGTGGCGTTTTTGCGGCAATGCAGCTACCATTGGAAATACATCCAGCCGTTGGAAATGAACGCCCGCCAATTTAATGAGTGCCCTCAGGTGGCGTTTTTGCGGCAGTGCAGCTACCCTTGGAAGTACATCCCGCCGTTTGAAATGAACAACCGCCTATTTAATGAGTGCCCTCTGGTGGCGTTTTTGCGGCCACACTGCTACCATTGGAAATAAATCGATCCTTTGGAGATGAACAGCGCCCAATTCAATGAGTGCCCTCCGGTGGAGTTTTTGCGGCAATGCAGCTACCATTGGAAATACATCCAGCCGTTGGAAATGAACGCCTGCCCATTCAATGTGTTCCCTCCAGTGGTATTTTGGGGCAATGCAGCTACCATTGGAAATACAGTCAGCCGTTGGAAATAAACGGCTGCTTATTTAATTAGTTCAAAATGAACGGCCGCCGATTTAATGAGTGCCCTTCGGTTGCGTTTTTGTGGCAATGCAGCTACCATTGGAAATACATTGAGCCGTTGGAAATTAACGGCAACCGATTTAATGAGTGCCCTCTGTTGGCATTTTTGCCCCAATACAGGTACCATTGGAATTACATCCAGCCGTCGGAAATGAACAGCTGCCGATTTAATGAGTGCACTTTGGTGGCGTGTTTGCGGAAATGCAGCTACCATTGGAAATACATCCAGCCGTTCAAAATGAACGGCCGCCGATTTAATGAATGCCCTCCGGTGGCGTTTTTGCGGCAATGTAGCTACCTTTGGAAATTCATCCAGCCTTTGGAAATTAACGGCCGCCAAATTAATGACTGTCCTCCGGTGGAGTTTTTGCGGCAATGCAGCTATCATCGGAAATACTTCCAGCCGTTGGAAATGAATGCCTGCCAATTTAATGAGTGCCCTCAGGTGGCGTTTTTGCGGCAATGCAGCGTCCATTGGAAGTACATCCCGCCGTTCGAAATGAACAACCGCCAATTTTTTGAGTGTCCTACGGTGGCGTTTTGCGGCAATGCAGTTACCATTGGAATTACATTGAGCCGTTGAAAATCAACGGTTCCGATTTAATGAGTGCCATCCGTTGGCATTTTTGCCCCAATACAGCTACCATTGGAAATACATCCAGCCATTCGAAATGGATGGCTGCCGACTAAAAGAGTGGCTTCCGGTGGTGTTGTTGGGGCAATGCAGCTACCATTGAAAATACATCTAGCCATTCGAAATGAACGGCCGCTGATTTAATTAGTGACCTTTTGGTTGCGTTTTTGCGGCAATGTAGCTACCTTTGGAAATTCATCCAGCCTTTGAAAATTAACGGCCGCCGATTTAATGACTGTCCTCCGGTGGAGTTTTTGCGGCAATGCAGCTATCATCGTAAATACATCCAGCCGTTGGAAATGAATGCCTGCGAATTTAATGAGTGCCCTCAGGTGGCGTTTT
The DNA here is from genome assembly GCF_059441175.1 of Urocampus carinirostris. Taxonomy (NCBI): domain Eukaryota; kingdom Metazoa; phylum Chordata; class Actinopteri; order Syngnathiformes; family Syngnathidae; genus Urocampus; species Urocampus carinirostris. The sequence goes on from NW_028283129.1 coordinate 79,800, forward strand.
TGCGGCAATGCAGCGTCCATTGGAAGTACATCCCGCCGTTCGAAATGAACAACCGCCAATTTTTTGAGTGTCCTACGGTGGCGTTTTGCGGCAATGCAGCTACCATTGGTAATATATCAAACCGTTCGAAATGAACGGCCGCCGATTTAATGAGTACCCTTCGGTGGCGTTTTTGCGGAAATGCAGCAACCATTTGAAATAATCCCGCCGTTGGAATTAAACGGCCGCCATTTTTATGAGTGCCCTCCGGTGGCGTTTTTGCGGCAATGCAGCAACCATTGCAAATACATCCAGCCATTCGAATTGAACGGCCACCGATTTAATGAGTCCCCTCAGTTGGCGTTTTTGTGGCAATGCAGCTACAATTGGAATTACATTGAGCCGTTGAAAATCAACGGTTCTGATTTATTGAGTGCCATCCGTTGGCATTTTTGCCCCAATACAGCTACCATTGGAAATACATCCAGCCATCGGAAATGAACAGCCGCCGATTAAATGAGTGCCCTCCGGTGGCTTTGTTTGGGCAATGCAGCTACCATTAAAAATACATTGAGCCGATGGTAATGAACGGCCGCCATTTAATGAGCTCCCTCCGGTGGCCTGTTTGCGGCAATGCAGCTACCATTGGAATTACATCCAGCCATTCGAAATGAACGGCCACCGATTTAATGAGTCCAGTCAGTTGGCGTTTTTGTGGCAATGCAGCTAGAATTGGAATTACATTGAGCCGTTGAAAATCAACGGTTTCGATTTAATGAGTGCCATCCGTTGGCATTTTTGCCCCAATATAGCTACCATTGGAAATACATCCAGCCGTCGGAAATGAACAGCCGCCGATTTAAAGAGTCTCCTCCAGTGGCATTTTTGCGGCAATGCAGCTATCATTGGAAATACATCAAGCCGTTCAAAATGAACGGCCGCCGATTTAATGAGTGCCCTTCGGTTGCGTTTTTGTGGCAATGCAGCTACCATTGGAAATACATTGAGCCGTTTGAAATTAACGGCAACCGATTTAATGAGTGCCCTCTGTTGGCATTTTTGCCCCAATACAGGTACCATTGGAAATATATCCAGCCGTCGGAAATGAACAGCTGCCGATTTAATGAGTGCACTTCGGCGGCGTGTTTGCGGAAATGCAGCTACCATTGGAAATACATCCAGCCGTTCAAAATGAACGGCCACCGATTTAATGAATGCCCTCCGGTGGCGTTTTTGCGGCAATGTAGCTACCTTTGGAAATTCATCCAGCCTTTGGAAATTAACGGCCGCCGATTTAATGACTGTCCTCCGGTGGAGTTTTTGCGGCAATGCAGCTATCATCGGAAATACATCCAGCCGTTGGAAATGAATGCCTGCCAATTTAATGAGTGCCCTCAGGTGGCGTTTTTGCGGCAATGCAGCGTCCATTGGAAGTACATCCCGCCGTTCGAAATGAACAACCGCCAATTTTTTGAGTGTCCTACGGTGGCGTTTTGCGGAAATGCAGTTACCATTGGAATTACATTGAGCCGTTGAAAATCAATGGTTCCGATTTAATGAGTGCCATCCGTTGGCATTTTTGCCCCAATACAGCTACCATTGGAAATACATCCAGCCGTTCGAAATGGATGGCTGCCGACTAAAAGAGTGCCTTCCGGTGGTGTTGTTGGGGCAATGCAGCTACCATTGAAAATACATCTAGCCATTCGAAATGAACGGCCGCTGATTTAATGAGTGACCTTTTGGTGGAGGTTTTGCGGCAATGTAGCTACCTTTGGAAATTCATCCAGCCTTTGAAAATTAACAGCCGCCGATTTGATGACTGTCCTCCGGTGGAGTTTTTGCGGCAATGCAGCTATCATCGTAAATACATCCAGCCGTTGGAAATGAATGCCTGCGAATTTAATGAGTGCCCTCAGGTGGCATTTTTGCGGCAATGCAGCGTCCATTGGAAGTACATCCCGCCGTTCGAAATGAACAACCGCCAATTTTTTGAGTGTCCTACGGTGGCGTTTTGCGGCAATGCAGCTACCATTGGAAATACATCCAGCCTTCGGAAATGAACGCCCGCCCATTTAATGTGTGCCCTCCGGAGGTGTTTTTGCGGCAATGCAGCTACCATTGGTAATATATCAAGCCGTTCGAAATGAACGGCCGCCGATTTAATGAGTACCCTTCGGTGGCGTTTTTGCGGAAATGCAGCAACCATTTGAAATACATCCAGCCGTTGGAATTAATCGGCCGCCGTTCGAAATGAACAACCGCCAATTTTTTGAGTGTCCTACGGTGGCGTTTTGCGGCAATGCAGCTACCATTGGAAATACATCCAGCCTTCGGAAATGAACGCCCGCCCATTTAATGTGTGCCCTCCGGAGGTGTTTTTGCGGCAATGCAGCAACCATTGCAAATACATCCAGCCATTCGAAATGAACGGCCACCGATTTAATGAGTCCCCTCAGTTGGCGTTTTTGTGGCAATGCAGCTACATTTGGAATTACATTGAGCCGTTGAAAATCAACGGTTCCGATTTAATGAGTGCCATCCGTTGGCATTTTTGCCCCAATACAGCTACCATTGGAAATACATCCAACCGTCGGAAATGAACAGCCGCCGATTTAAAGAGTCCCCTCAGTTGGCATTTTTGTGGCAATGCAGCTACCATTGGAAATACATCCAGCCGTTCGAAATGAATGGCTGCCGACTAAAAGAGTGCCTTTCGGTGGCGTTTTTGCGGCAATGCAGCTACCATTGGAAATACATCCAGCCTTTCGAAATGAACGCCTACCCATTTAATGTGTTCCCTCCAGTGGTATTTTGGGGCAATGCAGCTACCATTGGAAATACATCCATCCATTGGAAATGAACGGCTGCTTATTTAATGAGTGCCCTCCGGTGACGTTTTTGGGGCAATGCAGCTACCATTGGAAATACATCCAGCCATTCGAAATGAATGGCCGCCCATATAATGAGTGCCCTCTGTGGTGTTGTTGGGGCAATGCAGCTACCATTGGAAATACATCCAATCTTTCGAAATGAACGCCCGCCCATTTAATGTGTGCCCTCTGATGCCGTTTTTGCGGAAATGCAGCAACCATTGGAAAAACATCCAGCCGTTGGAATTGAACGACCGCCAATTTAATGAGTGCCCTCCGGTGGCATTTTTGTGGCAATGCAGCTACCATTGCAAATACATCCAGCCGTTTCGAAATGAATGGCAGCTGACTTAAAGAGTTCCCTCTGTTGGCGTTGATGGGGCAATGCAGCTACCATTGGAAATATATTGAACCGTTGGAAATGAACGGCTGCCGATTTATTGAGCTCCCTCCGGTGGCGTTTTTGCGGCAATGCAGCTACCATTGGAAATACATCCAGCCGTTGGAAATGAACGCCCGCCAATTTAATGAGTGCCCTCAGGTGGCGTTTTTGCGGCAGTGCAGCTACCCTTGGAAGTACATCCCGCCGTTTGAAATGAACAACCGCCTATTTAATGAGTGCCCTCTGGTGGCGTTTTTGCGGCCACACTGCTACCATTGGAAATAAATCGATCCTTTGGAGATGAACAGCGCCCAATTCAATGAGTGCCCTCCGGTGGAGTTTTTGCGGCAATGCAGCTACCATTGGAAATACATCCAGCCGTTGGAAATGAACGCCTGCCCATTCAATGTGTTCCCTCCAGTGGTATTTTGGGGCAATGCAGCTACCATTGGAAATACAGTCAGCCGTTGGAAATAAACGGCTGCTTATTTAATTAGTTCAAAATGAACGGCCGCCGATTTAATGAGTGCCCTTCGGTTGCGTTTTTGTGGCAATGCAGCTACCATTGGAAATACATTGAGCCGTTGGAAATTAACGGCAACCGATCTAATGAGTGCCCTCTGTTGGCATTTTTGCCCCAATACAGGTACCATTGGAATTACATCCAGCCGTCGGAAATGAACAGCTGCCGATTTAATGAGTGCACTTTGGTGGCGTGTTTGCGGAAATGCAGCTACCATTGGAAATACATCCAGCCGTTCAAAATGAACGGCCGCCGATTTAATGAATGCCCTCCGGTGGCGTTTTTGCGGCAATGTAGCTACCTTTGGAAATTCATCCAGCCTTTGGAAATTAACGGCCGCCAAATTAATGACTGTCCTCCGGTGGAGTTTTTGCGGCAATGCAGCTATCATCGGAAATACTTCCAGCCGTTGGAAATGAATGCCTGCCAATTTAATGAGTGCCCTCAGGTGGCGTTTTTGCGGCAATGCAGCGTCCATTGGAAGTACATCCCGCCGTTCGAAATGAACAACCGCCAATTTTTTGAGTGTCCTACGGTGGCGTTTTGCGGCAATGCAGTTACCATTGGAATTACATTGAGCCGTTGAAAATCAACGGTTCCGATTTAATGAGTGCCATCCGTTGGCATTTTTGCCCCAATACAGCTACCATTGGAAATACATCCAGCCGTTCGAAATGGATGGCTGCCGACTAAAAGAGTGGCTTCCGGTGGTGTTGTTGGGGCAATGCAGCTACCATTGAAAATACATCTAGCCATTCGAAATGAACGGCCGCTGATTTAATTAGTGACCTTTTAGTGGCGTTTTTGCGGCAATGTAGCTACCTTTGGAAATTCATCCAGCCTTTGAAAATTAACGGCCGCCGATTTAATGACTGTCCTCCGGTGGAGTTTTTGCGGCAATGCAGCTATCATCGTAAATACATCCAGCCGTTGGAAATGAATGCCTGCGAATTTAATGAGTGCCCTCAGGTGGCGTTTTTGCGGCAATGCAGCGTCCATTGGAAGTACATCCCGCCGTTCGAAATGAACAACCGCCAATTTTTTGAGTGTCCTACGGTGGCGTTTTGCGGCAATGCAGCTACCATTGGTAATATATCAAACCGTTCGAAATGAACGGCCGCCGATTTAATGAGTACCCTTCGGTGGCGTTTTTGCGGAAATGCAGCAACCATTTGAAATAATCCCGCCGTTGGAATTAAACGGCCGCCATTTTTATGAGTGCCCTCCGGTGGCGTTTTTGCGGCAATGCAGCAACCATTGCAAATACATCCAGCCATTCGAATTGAACGGCCACCGATTTAATGAGTCCCCTCAGTTGGCGTTTTTGTGGCAATGCAGCTACAATTGGAATTACATTGAGCCGTTGAAAATCAACGGTTCCGATTTATTGAGTGCCATCCGTTGGCATTTTTGCCCCAATACAGCTACCATTGGAAATACATCCAACCGTCGGAAATGAACAGCCGCCGATTTAAAGAGTCTCCTCCGGTGGCGTTTTTGTGGCAATGCAGCTACCATTGGATAACGTGGTCGGCGGCGCCCTCTGTTGGCTGCGGCTGCATCGGCTCGCTACAACGGGTCAGGTGGAATCGACATTTCGTTCTGTGTACATTGTTACACAGAATGACAATACAAGGAAATTATTATTATTATTATTATTATTATATGCATCCAGCCGTTGGAAATGAATGCTCGCCAATTTAATGAGTGCCCTCAGGTGGCGTTTTTGCAGCAATGCAGCTACCATCGGAAATACATCCAGCCATTCAAAATGAACGGCCACCAGTTTAATGAGTCCCCTCAGTTGGCGTTTTTGTGGCAATGCAGCTACCATTGGAAATACATTGAGCCGTTGGAAATTAACGGCCATCGATTTAATGAGTGCCCTCTGTTGGCATATTTGCCCCAATACAGGTACCATTGGAAATACATCCAGCCGTCGGAAATGAACAGCTGCCGATTTAATGAGTTCACTTCGGTGGCGTGTTTGAGGAAATGCAGCTACCATTGGAAAAACATCCAGCCGTTCAAGATGAACGGCCGACGATTTAATGAGTGCCCTCCGGTGGCGTTTTTGCGGCAATGTAGCTACCTATGGAAATTCATCCAGCCTTTGGAAATTAACGGCCGCCGATTTAATGACTGTCCTCCGGTGGAGTTTTTGCGGCAATGCAGCTATCATCGGAAATACATCCAGCCGTTGGATATGAATGCCTGCCAATTTAATGAGTGCCCTCAGGTGGTGTTTTTGCGGCAATGCAGCGTCCATTGGAAGTACATCCCGCCGTTCGAAATGAACAACCGCCAATTTTTTGAGTGTCCTACGGTGGCGTTTTGCGGCAATGCAGTTACCATTGGTAATACATTTAGCCGTTCAAAATGAACGGCCGCCAATTTAATGAGTACCCTCCGGTGGCGTTTCTGTGGAAATGCAGCAACCATTTGAAATACATCCAGCCGTTGGAATTGAACGGCCGCCAATTCAATGAGTGCCCTCCAGTGGCGTTTTTGCGGCAATGCAGCAACCATTGCAAATACATCCAGCCGTTCACAATGAATGGCAGCTGACTTAGAGTGCCCTCTGGAGGTGTTGTTTGGGCAATGCAGCTACCATTGAAAATACATAGAGCCGTTGGAAATGAACGGCCGTCGATTTAATGAGCTCCCTCCGGTGGCGTTTTCGCAGCAATGCAGCTACCATTGGATATATATCCAGCCATTCAAAATTAACGGCCACCGATTTAATGAGTCCCCTCAGTTGGCGTTTTCTTGGCAATGCAGCTACCATTGGAAATACATCCAGCCGTTCGAAATGGATGGCTGCCGACTAAAAGAGTGCCTTCCGGTGGTGTTGTTGGGGCAATGCAGCTACCATTGAAAATACATTGAGCCATTGGAAATGAACGGCCGCCGATTTAATGAGCTCCCTCCGGTGGCGTTTTTGCGGCAATGCAGCTACCATTGGAAATACATCTAGCCATTCGAAATTAACGGCCGCCAATTTAATGACTGTCCTCCGGTGGAGTTTTTGCGGCAATGCAGCTATCATCGGAAATACATCCAGCCGTTGGAAATGAATGCCTGCCAATTTAATGAGCGCCCTCAGGTGGCGTTTTTGCAGCAATGCAGCGTCCATTGGAAGTACATCCCGCCGTTCAAAATGAAACACCGCCAATTTTTTGAGTGTCCTACGGTGGCGTTTTTCGGCAATGCAGCTACCATTGGTAATATATCAAGCCGTTCGAAATGAACGGCCGCCAATTTAATGAGTACCCTCGGGTGGCGTTTTTGCGGAAATGCAGCAACCATTTGAAATACATCCAGCCGTTGGAATTAAACGGCCGCCAATTTAATGAGTGCCCTCCGGTGGCGTTTTTGCGGCAATGCAGCAACCATTGCAATTACATCGTGCCGTTCGAAATGAATGGCAGCTGACTTAAAGAGTGCCCTCTGGTGGCGTTGTTGGGGCAATGCAGCCACCATTAAAAATACATTGAGCCGTTGGAAATGAATGGCCACCGATTTAATGAGCTCCCTCCGGTGGCGTTTTTGCGGCAATGCAGCTAACATTAGAAATACATCTAGCCATTCGAAATGAACAGCCGCCGAATTAATGAGTGCCCTCCGGTGGCGTTTTTGCGGCAATGCAGCTACCATTGGAAAAACATCCAGCCTTTCGAAATGAACGCCTGCCCTTTTAATGTGTTCCCTCCAGTGGTATTTTGGGGCAATGCAGCTACCATTGAAAATACATCCAGCCGTTGGAAATGAACGGCTGCTTATTTAATAAGTGCCCTCCGGTTGCGTTTCTGCGGCAATGTGGCTACCATTGGGAATACATCCAGCCATTCGAAATGAATGGCCGCCTATATCATGATTGACCTCTGTGGCGTTGTTAGGGCAATGCAGCTACCAGTGGAAATACATCCAGCCGTCGGAAATGAACAGCAGCCGAATTAATGAGTGCCCTCCGGTGGCATTGTTGGGGCGATGCAGCTACCATTAAAAATACATTGAGCCGTTGGAAATAAATGGCCGCCATTTAATGAGCTCCCTCCAGTGGCTTTTTTGCGGCAATGCAGCTACCATTGGAAATACATCCAGTCATTCAAAATGAACGGCCACCGATTTAATGGGTCCCCTTAGTTGGCGTTGTTGTGGCAATGCAGCTACCATTGGAAATACATTGAGCCGTTGGAAATGAACGGCTCCGATTTAATGAGTGCCATCCGTTGGCATTTTTGCCCAAATAGAACTACCATTGGAAATACATCCAGCCGTTGGAAATGAATGCCTGCCAATTTAATGAGTTCCCTCAGGTGGCATTTTTGCGGCAATGCAGTTACCATTGGAAGTACATCCCGCCGTTCGAAATGAACAACCACCAATTCAATGAATGTCCTCCGATGGCGTTTTGCGGCAATGCAGCTACCATTGAAATAACATCCAGCCGTTCGAAATGAACGGCCGCCGATTTAATGAGTGCCCTCCGGTGGCGTTTTTGCGGCAATGCAGCAACCATTGCAAATACATCCAGCCGTTCGAAATCAATGGCCGTCTATATAATGAGTGCCCTCTGTGGCATTGTTAGGGAAATGCAGCTACCATTGGAAATACATCCAATCTTTCGAAATGAACGCCTGCCCATTTAATGAGTTCCCTCAGGTGGCGTTTTTGCAGCAATGCAGTTACCATTGGAAGTACATCCCGCCGTTCGAAATGAACAACCGCCAATTCAATGAGTGTCCTCCGGTGGCGTTTTGCGGCAATGCAGCTACCATTGGAATAACAACCAGCCTTTGGAAATGAACAACCGCCCATTTAATGTTTGCCCTCCGTTGGCATTTTTGCCCCAAATCAGCTACCACTGGAAAACATCCAGCCGTCGGAAATGAACAGCCGCCGATTTAATGAGTGCCCTCCGGTGGCTTTGTTGGGGCAATGCAACTACCATTAAAAATACATTGAGCCGATGGAAATGAACGGCCGCCATTTAATGAGTGCCATCCGTTGGCATTTTTGCCCAAAAACAGCTACCATTGGAAATACATCCAGCCGTCGGAAATGAACAGCCGCCGATTTAAAGAGTGCCTTCCGGTGGCGTTTTTGCGGCATTGCAGCTACATAAGGAAATACATCAAGCCGTTCAAAATGAACGGCCGCCGATTTAATGAGTGCCCCCCGGTGGCGTTCTTGCGGCAATGCAGCTACTATTGGAAATTCATCAAGCCGTTGGAAATTAATGGCCGCCGATTTAATGACTGCCCTCCGGTGGCGTTTTTGTGGCAATGCAGCTACCATTGGATATACATCCAGCCGTTGGAAATGAATGCCAGCCGATTTAATGAGTGCCCTCAGGTGGCGTTTTTGCGTCATTGCAGCTACCGTTTGAAATACATCCAGCAATTCAAAATGAACAGCCATCAGTTTAATGAGTCCCCTCAGTTGGAAAATAACGGCCGCCGATTTAATGACTGCCCCCCGGTGGAGTTTTTGCGTCAATGCAGCTATCATCGGAAATACATCCAGCCGTTCGAAATGAACGCCCGCCGATTAAATGAGTGCCCTCGGGTGGCGTTTATGCGGCAATGCAGCTACCAATGGAAATACATCCAGCCGTTGGAAATGAACGGCCGCCAATTTAATGAGAGCCCCCCGGTTGCCTTTTTCCTGCAATGCAGCTACCATTGAAAATACATTGAGACGTTGGAAATGAACGCCCGCCGATTTAGTGAGTTCCATCCGGTGGCGTTTTTGCGGCAATGCAGCTACCATTGGAAATACATGCAGCCGTTCGAAATGAACGCCCGCCGATTAAATGAGTGCCCTCGGGTGGCGTTTATGCGGCAATGCAGCTACCAATGGAAATACATCCAGCCGTTGGAAATGAACGGCCGCCAATTTAATGAGAGCCCCCCGGTTGCCTTTTTCCTGCAATGCAGCTACCATTGAAAATACATTGAGACGTTGGAAATGAACGCCCGCCGATTTAGTGAGTTCCATCCGGTGGCGTTTTTGCGGCAATGCAGCTACCATTGGAAATACATCCAGCCATTCGAAATCAATGCCCACCGATTTAGTGAGTTCCCTCCGGTGGCGTTTTTGCGGCAATGCAGCTACCATTGGAAATACATCCAGCCATTCGAAATGAACGGCCGCCGATTTAATGAGTGCCCTCCGGTTTTGTTTTTGCGGCAATGCAGCTACCATTGGAAATACATCGAGGAGTTGGAAATGAATCGCTGCTGATTTAATGAGTGCCCTCCGGTGGCGTTTTTGGGGCAATGCAACTACCATTGGTAATACATCGAGCTGTTGGAAATGAACGTCTGCCGATTTAATGAGTGCCCTCCGGTGGCGTTTTTGGGGCAATGCAGCTACCATTGGTAATACATCCAGCCGTTCGAAATGAATGGCTGCTGACTAAAAGATTGCCTTCCGGTGGCGTTGTTGGGGCAATGCAGCCACCGTTAAAAATACATTGAGCCGTTGGAAATGAACGGCCGCCGATTTAATAAGCTCCCTGCGGTGGCGTTTTTGCGGATATGCAGCTACCATTGGAAATACATCTAGCCATTTGAAATGAACGGCCGCCGAATTAATGAGTGCCCTCCGGTGGCGTTTTTGTGGCAATGCAGCTACCATTGGAAATACATCCAACCTTTCGAAATGAACACCTGCCCATTCAATGTGTTCCCTATAGTGGTATTTTGCGGCAATGCAGCTACCATTGGAAATACATCCAGTCATCCGAAATGGACAGCCGCCGATTTACTGAGTGCTCTCCGGTGGCGTTTTTGCGGCAATGCAGGTACAATTGGATATACATCCAGCCATTCGAAATGAACGCCCGCCGATTTAGTGAGTGCCCTCCGGTGGCGTTTTTGCGGCAATGCAGCTACCATTGGAAATACATCGAGCTGTTGGAAATGAACATCTGCCGATTTAATGACTGCCCTCCGGTCGCTTTTTGCGGCAATGCAGCTACCATTGGAACTACATCGAGCCGTTGAAAATGAATGGCAGCCATTTTAATGAGTGTCTCTGGTGGCGTTTTTGCAGCAATGCAGCTACCATTGGAAATGTAATAAGCCGTTGGAAATGAATGGCCGCCAATTGAATGAGTGCCCTCCGGTGGCGTTCTTGCGGCAATGCAGCTACCATTTGAAATACATCCAGCCATTCAAAATGAACGGCCGCCGACTTAATGAGTGCCCTCCGGTGGCGTTTTTGCGGCAATGCAGCTACTGTTGGAATTACATCGAGCCCTTGGAAATGAACGACCGCCGATTTAATGAGTGCCCTCCGGTGGCGTTCTTGCGGCAATGCAGCTACCATTGGAAATACATCGAGCCGTTTGAAATTAACCGCCGCCGATTTAATGAGTGCCCTCCGGTGGCGTTTTTGGGGCAATGAAACTACCATTGGAAATTCGTCAAGCTGTTCGAAAAGAACAGCCGCCGATTTAATGAGTGCCCTCCGGTGGCGTTCTTGCGGCAATGCAGCTACCATTGGAAATACATCCAGCCGTTGGAAAAGAACGGCCGCCAATTTAATGAGTGCCCTCCGGTGGCGTTCTTGCGGCAATGCATCTACCACTGGAAATACATGCAGCCGTTCGAAATTAACGCCCACCGATTTAATGAGTGCACTTCGGTTGCGTTTTTGGGGCAATCTAGCTAGCTTTAAAAATACATTTAGCCTTTGGAAATGAACGGCCGCCAATTTACTGAATGCCCTCCAGTGGTGTTCTTGCGGCAATGCAGCTTCCATTGGAAATACATCCAGCCGTTCGAAATTAACGCCCACCGATTTAATGAGTGCACTTCGGTTGCATTATTGCGGCAATGCAGCTACCAATGGAAATACATCGAGCCGTTGGAAATGAACGGCATTTGATTTAATGAGTGCCCTCCGATGGCGTTTTTGCAGCAATGCAGCTACCATTGGAAATACATCGAGCCGTTGTAAATGAACGGCAGCCGATTTAATGAGTGCCCTGGGTGGCGTATTTGCGGAAATGCAGCTAGCATCGGAAATACATCGAGCCGTTTTAAATGAACGGCAGCCGATTTAATGAGTGCCCTGGGTGGCGTATTTGCGGCAATGCAGCTACCATCGGAAATACAATGAGCCGTTGGAAATGAACGGCAGCCGAATTAATGAGTGCCCTCCGGTGGCATTGTTGGGGCGATGCAGCTACCATTAAAAATACATTGAGCCGTTGGAAATGAATGGCCGCCATTTAATGAGCTCCCTCCAGTGGCTTTTTTGCGGCAATGCAGCTACCATTGGAAATACATCCAGTCATTCAAATGAACGGCCACCGATTTAATGGGTCCCCTTAGTTGGCGTTGTTGTGGCAATGCAGCTACCATTGGAAATACATTGAGCCGTTGGAAATGAACGGCTCCGATTTAATGAGTGCCATCCGTTGGCATTTTTGCCCAAATAGAACTACCATTGGAAATACATCCAGCCGTTGGAAATGAATGCCTGCCAATTTAATGAGTTCCCTCAGGTGGCATTTTTGCGGCAATGCAGTTACCATTGGAAGTACATCCCGCCGTTCGAAATGAACAACCACCAATTCAATGAGTGTCCTCCGATGGCGTTTTGCGGCAATGCAGCTACCATTGAAATAACATCCAGCCGTTCGAAATGAACGGCCGCCGATTTAATGAGGATCCTCCGGTGGCGTTTTTGCGGAAATGCAGCAACCATTTGAAATACATCCAGCCGTTGGAATTGAACGGCCGCCAATTTAATGAGTGCCCTCCGGTGGCGTTTTTGCGGCAATGCAGCAACCATTGCAAATACATCCAGCCGTTCGAAATGAATGGCAGCTGACTTAAAGAGTGCCCTCTGGTGGCGTTGTTTGGGCAATGCAGCTACCATTGAAAATACATAGAGCCGTTGGAAATGAACGGCCGCCGTTTTAATGAACTCCCTCCCGTGGCGTTTTCGCAGCAATGCAGCTACCATTGGAAATACATCCAGCCATTCAAAATGAACGGCCACCGATTTAATGAGTCCCCTCAGTTGGCGTTTTTGTGGCAATGCAGCTACCATTGGAAATACATCCAGCCGTTCGAAATGGATGGCTGCCGACTAAAAGAGTGCCTTCCGGTGGTGTTGTTGGGGCAATGCAGCTACCATTGAAAATACATTGAGCTATTGGAAATGAACGGCCGCCGATTTAATGAGCTCCCTCCGGTGGCGTTTTTGCGGCAATGCAGCTACCATTGGAAATACACTTAGCCATTCGAAATGAACGGCCGCTGATTTAATGAGTGACCTTTTCGTGGTGTTTTTGCGGCAATGCAGCTACCATTGGAAATACATCCAGCCATTCGAAATAAATGGCCGCCTATATAATGAGTGCCCTCTGTGGCATTGTTAGGGAAATGCAGCTACCATTGGAAATACATCCAATCTTTCGAAATGAACGCCTGCCCATTTAATGAGTTCCCTCAGGTGGCGTTTTTGCAGCAATGCAGTTACCATTGGAAGTACATCCCGCCGTTCGAAATGAACAACCGCCAATTCAATGAGTGTCCTCCGGTGGCGTTTTGCGGCAATGCAGCTACCATTGGAATAACAACCAGCCTTTGGAAATGAACAACCGCCCATTTAATGTTTGCCCTCCGTTGGCATTTTTGCCCCAAATCAGCTACCACTGGAAAACATCCAGCCGTCGGAAATGAACAGCCGCCGATTTAATGAGTGCCCTCCGGTGGCTTTGTTGGGGCAATGCAACTACCATTAAAAATACATTGAGCCGATGGAAATGAACGGCCGCCATTTAATGAGTGCCATCCGTTGGCATTTTTGCCCAAAAACAGCTACCATTGGAAATACATCCAGCCGTCGGAAATGAACAGCCGCCGATTTAAAGAGTGCCTTCCGGTGGCGTTTTTGCGGCATTGCAGCTACATATGGAAATACATCAAGCCGTTCAAAATGAACGGCCGCCGATTTAATGAGTGCCCCCCGGTGGCGTTCTTGCGGCAATGCAGCTACTATTGGAAATTCATCCAGCCGTTGGAAATTAATGGCCGCCGATTTAATGACTGCCCTCCGGTGGCGTTTTTGTGGCAATGCAGCTACCATTGGATATACATCCAGCCGTTGGAAATGAATGCCAGCCGATTTAATGAGTGCCCTCAGGTGGCGTTTTTGCGTCATTGCAGCTACCGTTTGAAATACATCCAGCAATTCAAAATGAACAGCCATCAGTTTAATGAGTCCCCTCAGTTGGAAAATAACGGCCGCCGATTTAATGACTGCCCCCCGGTGGAGTTTTTGCGTCAATGCAGCTATCATCGGAAATACATCCAGCCGTTCGAAATGAACGCCCGCCGATTAAATGAGTGCCCTCGGGTGGCGTTTATGCGGCAATGCAGCTACCAATGGAAATACATCCAGCCGTTGGAAATGAACGGCCGCCAATTTAATGAGAGCCCCCCGGTTGCCTTTTTCCTGCAATGCAGCTACCATTGAAAATACATTGAGACGTTGGAAATGAACGCCCGCCGATTTAGTGAGTTCCATCCGGTGGCGTTTTTGCGGCAATGCAGCTACCATTGGAAATACATGCAGCCGTTCGAAATGAACGCCCGCCGATTAAATGAGTGCCCTCGGGTGGCGTTTATGCGGCAATGCAGCTACCAATGGAAATACATCCAGCCGTTGGAAATGAACGGCCGCCAATTTAATGAGAGCCCCCCGGTTGCCTTTTTCCTGCAATGCAGCTACCATTGAAAATACATTGAGACGTTGGAAATGAACGCCCGCCGATTTAGTGAGTTCCATCCGGTGGCGTTTTTGCGGCAATGCAGCTACCATTGGAAATGCATCCAGCCATTCGAAATCAACGCCCACCGATTTAGTGAGTTCCCTCCGGTGGCGTTTTTGCGGCAATGCAGCTACCATTGGAAATACATCCAGCCATTCGAAATGAACGGCCGCCGATTTAATGAGTGCCCTCCGGTTTTGTTTTTGCGGCAATGCAGCTACCATTGGAAATACATCGAGGAGTTGGAAATGAATCGCTGCTGATTTAATGAGTGCCCTCCGGTGGCGTTTTTGGGGCAATGCAACTACCATTGGTAATACATCGAGCTGTTGGAAATGAACGTCTGCCGATTTAATGAGTGCCCTCCGGTGGCGTTTTTGGGGCAATGCAGCTACCATTGGTAATACATCCAGCCGTTCGAAATGAATGGCTGCTGACTAAAAGATTGCCTTCCGGTGGCGTTGTTGGGGCAATGCAGCCACCGTTAAAAATACATTGAGCCGTTGGAAATGAACGGCCGCCGATTTAATAAGCTCCCTGCGGTGGCGTTTTTGCGGATATGCAGCTACCATTGGAAATACATCTAGCCATTTGAAATGAACGGCCGCCGAATTAATGAGTGCCCTCCGGTGGCGTTTTTGTGGCAATGCAGCTACCATTGGAAATACATCCAACCTTTCGAAATGAACACCTGCCCATTCAATGTGTTCCCTATAGTGGTATTTTGCGGCAATGCAGCTACCATTGGAAATACATCCAGTCATCCGAAATGGACAGCCGCCGATTTAATGAGTGCTCTCCGGTGGCGTTTTTGCAGCAATGCAGGTACAATTGGATATACATCCAGCCATTCGAAATGAACGCCCGCCGATTTAGTGAGTGCCCTCCGGTGGCGTTTTTGCGGCAATGCAGCTACCATTGGAAATACATCGAGCTGTTGGAAATGAACATCTGCCGATTTAATGACTGCCCTCCGGTCGCTTTTTGCGGCAATGCAGCTACCATTGGAACTACATCGACCCGTTGAAAATGAATGGCAGCCATTTTAATGAGTGTCTCTGGTGGCGTTTTTGCAGCAATGCAGCTACCATTGGAAATGTAATAAGCCGTTGGAAATGAATGGCCGCCAATTGAATGAGTGCCCTCCGGTGGCGTTCTTGCGGCAATGCAGCTACCATTTGAAATACATCCAGCCATTCAAAATGAACGGCCGCCGACTTAATGAGTGCCCTCCGATGGCGTTTTTGCGGCAATGCAGCTACTGTTGGAATTACATCGAGCCGTTGGAAATGAACGACCGCCGATTTAATGAGTGCCCTCCGGTGGCGTTCTTGCGGCAATGCAGCTACCATTGGAAATACATCGAGCCGTTTGAAATTAACCGCCGCCGATTTAATGAGTGCCCTCCGGTGGCGTTTTTGGGGCAATGAAACTACCATTGGAAATTCGTCAAGCTGTTCGAAAAGAACAGCCGCCGATTTAATGAGTGCCCTCCGGTGGCGTTCTTGCGGCAATGCAGCTACCATTGGAAATACATCCAGCTGTTGGAAAAGAACGGCCGCCAATTTAATGAGTGCCCTCCGGTGGCGTTCTTGCGGCAATGCATCTACCACTGGAAATACATGCAGCCGTTCGAAATTAACGCCCACCGATTTAATGAGTGCACTTCGGTTGCGTTTTTGGGGCAATCTAGCTAGCTTTAAAAATACATTTAGCCTTTGGAAATGAACGGCCGCCAATTTACTGAGTGCCCTCCAGTGGTGTTCTTGCGGCAATGCAGCTTCCATTGGAAATACATCCAGCCGTTCGAAATTAACGCCCACCGATTTAATGAGTGCACTTCGGTTGCATTATTGCGGCAATGCAGCTACCAATGGAAATACATCGAGCCGTTGGAAATGAACGGCATTTGATTTAATGAGTGCCCTCCGATGGCGTTTTTGCAGCAATGCAGCTACCATTGGAAATACATCGAGCCGTTGTAAATGAACGGCAGCCGATTTAATGAGTGCCCTGGGTGGCGTATTTGCGGAAATGCAGCTAGCCTCGGAAATACATCGAGCCGTTTTAAATGAACGGCAGCCGATTTAATGAGTGCCCTGGGTGGCGTATTTGCGGCAATGCAGCTACCATCGGAAATTATTATTATTATTATTATTAAATACAATGAGCCGTTGGAAATGAACGGCAGCCGATTTGATGAGTGCCCTCCGGTGGCATTCTTACGGCAATGCAGCTACCATTGGAAATACATCCAGCCGTTCGAAATGAACGCCTGCCTATTTAATGATGCACACCGGTGGCATTTTTGGGGGAATGCAACTACCTTTAAAAATACATTGAGCCGTTAGAAATGAACTGCCGCCAATTTAATGAGTGCCCTTCGGTGGCGTTTTTGCGGCAATGCAGCTACCATTGGACATACATCCAACTATTCCAAATGAACGGCCGCCGATTTAATGAGTGCCCTCCGGTGGCGTTTTTGCGGCAATGCAGCTACGATTGGAAATACATCGAGCTGTTGGAAATTAACAGCCGCCGATTTAATGAGTGCCCTCCGGTCGCTTTTTGCGGCAATGCAGCTACCATTGGAAATACATCGAGACGTTGGAAATGAATGGGAGCCGATTTAATGAGTGTCTCCGGTGGCGTTTTTGCAGCAATGCAGCTACCATTGGACATACATCCAACCATTCGAAATGAACGGCTGCCGATTTAATGAGTGCCCTCCGGTGGCGTTTTTGCGGCAATGCAGCTACGATTGGAAATACATCGAGCCGTTGGAAATTAACAGCCGCCGATTTAATGAGTGCCCTCCGGTCGCTTTTTGCGGCAATGCAGCTACCATTGGAAATACATCGAGACGTTGGAAATGAATGGCAGCCGATTTAATGAGTGTCTCCGGTGGCGTTTTTGCAGCAATGCAGCTACCATTGGAAATACAATAAGCCGTTGGAAATGAACGGCTGCCAATTTAATGAGTGCCCTTCGGTGGCGTTCTTGCGGCAATGCAGCTACCATTGGAAATACATCGAGCCGTTGGAAATGAAATGCCACCAATTTATTGAGTGCCCTCCCGTTGCTTTTCGCGGCAATGCAGCTACCATTGGAAATACATCCAGCCATTCGAAATAAACGTCCGCCGATTTAATGAGTGCCCTCTGGTGGCGTTTTTGCGGCAATGCAGCTACTATTGGAAATACATCGAGCCGTTGGAAATGAACGGCCGCCAATTTAATGAGTGTTCTCCGGTGGCGTTTTTAGGGCAATGCAGCTACCATTGGAAATACATCCAGCCGTTCGAAATGAACGCCCACCGATTTAATGAGTGCACTTCGGTTGCATTATTGCGGCAATGCAGCTACCAATGGAAATACATCGAGCCGTTGGAAATGAACGGCATTTGATTTAATGAGTGCCCTCCGATGGCGTTTTTGCAGCAATGCAGCTACCATTGGAAATACATCGAGCCGTTGTAAATGAACGGCAGCCGATTTAATGAGTGCCCTGGGTGGCGTATTTGCGGAAATGCAGCTAGCATCGGAAATACATCGAGCCGTTTTAAATGAACGGCAGCCGATTTAATGAGTGCCCTGGGTGGCGTATTTGCGGCAATGCAGCTACCATCGGAAATTATTATTATTATTATTATTAAATACAATGAGCCGTTGGAAATGAACGGCAGCCGATTTGATGAGTGCCCTCCGGTGGCATTCTTACGGCAATGCAGCTACCATTGGAAATACATCCAGCCGTTCGAAATGAACGCCTGCCTATTTAATGATGCACACCGGTGGCATTTTTGGGGGAATGCAACTACCTTTAAAAATACATTGAGCCGTTAGAAATGAACTGCCGCCAATTTAATGAGTGCCCTTCGGTGGCGTTTTTGCGGCAATGCAGCTACCATTGGACATACATCCAACTATTCGAAATGAACGGCCGCCGATTTAATGAGTGCCCTCCGGTGGCGTTTTTGCGGCAATGCAGCTACGATTGGAAATACATCGAGCTGTTGGAAATTAACAGCCGCCGATTTAATGAGTGCCCTCCGGTCGCTTTTTGCGGCAATGCAGCTACCATTGGAAATACATCGAGACGTTGGAAATGAATGGGAGCCGATTTAATGAGTGTCTCCGGTGGCGTTTTTGCAGCAATGCAGCTACCATTGGACATACATCCAACCATTCGAAATGAACGGCTGCCGATTTAATGAGTGCCCTCCGGTGGCGTTTTTGCGGCAATGCAGCTACGATTGGAAATACATCGAGCCGTTGGAAATTAACAGCCGCCGATTTAATGAGTGCCCTCCGGTCGCTTTTTGCGGCAATGCAGCTACCATTGGAAATACATCGAGACGTTGGAAATGAATGGCAGCCGATTTAATGAGTGTCTCCGGTGGCGTTTTTGCAGCAATGCAGCTACCATTGGAAATACAATAAGCCGTTGGAAATGAACGGCTGCCAATTTAATGAGTGCCCTTCGGTGGCGTTCTTGCGGCAATGCAGCTACCATTGGAAATACATCGAGCCGTTGGAAATGAAATGCCACCAATTTATTGAGTGCCCTCCCGTTGCTTTTCGCGGCAATGCAGCTACCATTGGAAATACATCCAGCCATTCGAAATAAACGTCCGCCGATTTAATGAGTGCCCTCTGGTGGCGTTTTTTGCGGCAATGCAGCTACTATTGGAAATACATCGAGCCGTTGGAAATGAACGGCCGCCAATTTAATGAGTGTTCTCCGGTGGCGTTTTTAGGGCAATGCAGCTACCATTGGAAATACATCCAGCCGTTCTAAATGAACGCCCACCGATTTAATGAGTGCACTTCGGTTGCATTATTGCGGCAATGCAGCTACCAATGGAAATACATCGAGCCGTTGGAAATGAACGGCATTTGATTTAATGAGTGCCCTCCGATGGCGTTTTTGCAGCAATGCAGCTACCATTGGAAATACATCGAGCCGTTGTAAATGAACGGCAGCCGATTTAATGAGTGCCCTGGGTGGCGTATTTGCGGAAATGCAGCTAGCATCGGAAATACATCGAGCCGTTTTAAATGAACGGCAGCCGATTTAATGAGTGCCCTGGGTGGCGTATTTGCGGCAATGCAGCTACCATCGGAAATTATTATTATTATTATTATTAAATACAATGAGCCGTTGGAAATGAACGGCAGCCGATTTGATGAGTGCCCTCCGGTGGCATTCTTACGGCAATGCAGCTACCATTGGAAATACATCCAGCCGTTCGAAATGAACGCCTGCCTATTTAATGATGCACACCGGTGGCATTTTTGGGGGAATGCAACTACCTTTAAAAATACATTGAGCCGTTAGAAATGAACTGCCGCCAATTTAATGAGTGCCCTTCGGTGGCGTTTTTGCGGCAATGCAGCTACCATTGGACATACATCCAACTATTCGAAATGAACGGCCGCCGATTTAATGAGTGCCCTCCGGTGGCGTTTTTGCGGCAATGCAGCTACGATTGGAAATACATCGAGCTGTTGGAAATTAACAGCCGCCGATTTAATGAGTGCCCTCCGGTCGCTTTTTGCGGCAATGCAGCTACCATTGGAAATACATCGAGACGTTGGAAATGAATGGGAGCCGATTTAATGAGTGTCTCCGGTGGCGTTTTTGCAGCAATGCAGCTACCATTGGACATACATCCAACCATTCGAAATGAACGGCTGCCGATTTAATGAGTGCCCTCCGGTGGCGTTTTTGCGGCAATGCAGCTACGATTGGAAATACATCGAGCCGTTGGAAATTAACAGCCGCCGATTTAATGAGTGCCCTCCGGTCGCTTTTTGCGGCAATGCAGCTACCATTGGAAATACATCGAGACGTTGGAAATGAATGGCAGCCGATTTAATGAGTGTCTCCGGTGGCGTTTTTGCAGCAATGCAGCTACCATTGGAAATACAATAAGCCGTTGGAAATGAACGGCTGCCAATTTAATGAGTGCCCTTCGGTGGCGTTCTTGCGGCAATGCAGCTACCATTGGAAATACATCGAGCCGTTGGAAATGAAATGCCACCAATTTATTGAGTGCCCTCCCGTTGCTTTTCGCGGCAATGCAGCTACCATTGGAAATACATCCAGCCATTCGAAATAAACGTCCGCCGATTTAATGAGTGCCCTCTGGTGGCGTTTTTGCGGCAATGCAGCTACTATTGGAAATACATCGAGCCGTTGGAAATGAACGGCCGCCAATTTAATGAGTGTTCTCCGGTGGCGTTTTTAGGGCAATGCAGCTACCATTGGAAATACATCCAGCCGTTCGAAATGAACGCCCACCGATTTAATGAGTGCACTCCGGTTGCGTTTTTGGGGCAATGCAGCTACCTTCAAAAATACATTGAGCCGTTAGAAATGAACGGCCGCCAATTAAATGAGTGCCCTCCGGTGGCGTTTTGGCGGCAATGCAGCTACCATTGCAAATACATCGAGCCGATGGAAATGAACGGCCGCCGATTTAATGAGTGCCCTCCGGTGGCGTTTTTGGGGCAATGCGGCTACCATTGGAAATACATCCAGCCGTTGGAAATGAACGGCAGCCGATTTACTGAGTGTCTCCGGTGGCGTTTTTGCAGCAATGCAGCTACCATTGGAAATGTGTTGGGAAAGATGTCAGTGACTATGCTGGGTGAATAAACAGACTGGTTTGCACAATGTTCCTCCACCTAACTTGTTGTTCAGAATGCGGCAGGTAGACTTTTGACTAAGACCAAAAAGTTTGAGCATATTACTCCTGTATTGGCCAACTCTCACTGGCTCCCAGTCCACTTAAGATGTGACTTTAAGGTTCTCTTATTAACATATACATGTTTGCATGGGCTTGCACCCTCTTATCTCTCAGATTTGATTTCCCCCTATGTTCCTGCACGGAGTCTGCGCTCGGAAAATGCCGGTCTAATTGTGACTCCGAGAGCCAAGAAGTCTGCGGGCTCGAGAGCGTTCTCCATCCGGGCCCCGGTGTTATGGAACGCCCTGCCTCTGGAGATAAGATCTGCAACCTCAACGGAAGTTTTTAAATCGAGGCTTAAGACACACTTCTATTCCAAAGCATTTGATTGATGCCCACCTCATATTCTGTATTGGCCTGTCTTTTTCCGACGCCTGCCTGGCTGATACGAAGGAGAAGGATGATTGAGGATGGGTCAGCGGACCGGCGTCTGACATGCAGCATGTCAACCCCTGCATTTACCAGCTGGCAGAGACGGGAGGCAGCGTCATGGCCGTCATAGACTTTCTGGACTGGTTTGCAGGCTGGGGGCGTTGTTGATTTCATGCACTTTCCGGACATTTTAAACATCTTACCTAATGTTTACTATTATGTGTACAGTAATACTAATTGTAATTCACCCTGGTCAATCCTGGAAGGGGGATTACCACATGTGAGGTCCTTTCTCAAGGTTTCTCTTTTCTCCTCACACTGAGGTTTTTGAGTTTTTCCTTGCCCGCATGCTGGTTTAAGATCAGGTAATTGTGTAATTTTGTAACTGTAATCCTGTGCAGTCCTTTGAGACATTTTTTTCATTAAGGGCTATTTAAATAAATTTGACTTGACTTGACTAGCACAAAGTGATGGGTGTCTTTAAAGGCATTGATACCTTACCCCGCCCTCCATGCATACAAATGTCCAGGAGTATTCTGCAGTCCCTCGAAAATAAAGAGGCCATCAACAATAACATGTGAGAATGTTATCAATTTGAGAAACTGCCAGTCGGATCATGCACAGCTGAGACAACCCTAAATAGAAGCACTATTGAGAAAACAAAACATCAGTGCAACTTTTGAGGACATCACAGTTTGCTAAAAACATTGTGCAAGTTGTGCAGTTGCATTTAGAAAGTAGTGCGGTTTTATGTTGTTCAGTTCATAGCTCAAGCCTGTGTTATTACCCCAACAAGTAGCACTTACAATTGCATGTATTAAAGTCAGTGCCCTTGTAGGGTGAGTAAACAGACTGGTCGACACAATGACCCTCCAGCTAACTTTTTGTGTATAATGAATTGATGGGTGTCTTTAAAGTCATTGCAACCTTACCCCGCCCTCCATGTATACAAATGTCCAGGAGTAATCTGAAGTCCCTCAAAAATAAAGAGGCCATCAACAATAACATGTGAGATTATTATCAATCTGAGAAACGTGCCCCGCCCTCCATGCATACAAATGTCCAGGAGTATTATGCAGCCCCTCAAACATTGAGTGGCCATCCACACGATTCTTTCTGATTGTTGTCAATCAGAGAAACACACCCATTGGATCATTTGCAGCTGAGACAAACCCAAAACAAGGCACTGGTGCGTCAACATGACATAAACAATAGCAATAACTGCAGAGGCCATCAACACAAGGTGTGAGATTGTCTTTAATCGGAAACAGCCACCCGTTGGATCATTCAAAGCTGAGACAACCCCAAAATGAAGCACTTATGAGAATAAAAAACATCAGTGCAACTTTTCAGGACATCACAGTTTGCTAAAAACATTATCCAAGTTATGCAGTTGCATTTAGAGAGTAGTGCCGTTTGATGTTGTTGGGCTCGATAACCTTCCATGCCTGTGCTATGACCCCAACAGGTAGCACTTACAATTGCACGGATTAAAGTCAGTGCCCTTGTAGGGTGAGTAAACAGACTGGTCGACACAATGACCTTCCAGCTAACTTAGTGTGTAGCATGAATTGATGAGTGTCTTTAAAGTCATTGCAACCTTACTCGCCCTCCATGCAATCAAATATCCAGGAGTATTATGCAGCCCCTCGACCATTGAGTGGCCATCAACACGAAGCTTTGAGATTGTTATTAATTGAAAAAAAAACAACCCATTGGACCATGCACAGCTGAGACAGCCCCAAAAAGAAGCACTTATGAGACTACAAAACATCAGTGCATATTTTGAGGACATCACAGTTTGCTTAAAACATCCAAAATATGCAACTGCATCTAGCGAGTAGTTCTTCCTTAAAAGACAGTAAAGCAGAGTTTTCATGAATGGGGGAAGGAAGTCGTGTGTAAAAGTGACTTAAACCAAAGCACTTACCACAGCAATAGTTTAAGTCAGTGCTTCCAGTCGGGTTGTGGTAATCAAAAATGAGATCAGCTCTTACACATAGGAAATCCCTGCAGTGTGTGGAAAGCTTGTGAGATGAACACCTTCACTTGTGGTCAATTGAAACCTGTCACAGAAGAAGACATTTTCATTTCCGACCAGTCCTTGTACAAAGACAACATAACTACCCCAACAAGAAGAACTTATTATTCTCAAAATACAAACGAGTGCTTTTGTCAGAGCAATTTTGGTTACAAATAAACCAATGGTATTGAAAAAAAACAAAACCGAAAGGACACATTTAAGGCATTTCCATGCTAAATGACCTCTACAAGTGCTGTTTGATGCTGTTCAGCTCATAGCTCATGTCTGTGCTATTGCCCCAACAAGTAGCACTTAGTATTGCATAATTTCAATTCAGTGCTCATGTTGGGTGAAAAAAAAGACTGGTTTGCACAATGTTCCTCCAGCTTACTCGTTGTTTAGCATGAAGTGATGGGTGTCTTTAAAGGCATTGATACCTTACCCCCCCCCCCCCCTTCCATGCACAAAAATGTCCAAGAGTATTCTGCAGTCCCTCGAAAATGTGAAACTGTTATCAATTTGAGAAACCCGCCAGTCGGATCATGCACAGCTGAGATAACCCTAAAAAAGAAGCACTATTGAGAAAACAAAACATCAGTGCAACTTTTGATGACATCACAGTTTGCTAAAAACATTATCCAAGTCATGCAGTTGCATTTAGAAAGTATTGCCTTTTGATGTTGTTCAGTTCATAGCTCAAGCCTGTGTTATTACCCCAACAAGTAGCACTTACAATTGATGTATTAAAATCAGTGCCCTTGTAGGGTGAGTAAATAGACTGGTCGACACAATGACCCTCCAGCTAACTTGTTTTGTAGCATAAATTGATGGGTGTCTTTGAAGTCATTGCAATGTGATTGTTGTCAATCAGAGAAACCCACCCATTGGATCATTTGCAGCTGAGAAAAAACAAAAAGGAAGCACTTATGAGAATACAAAACATCAATGCAGTTTTTGAGAACATCAGAGTTTGCTAAAAACAAGTTATTCAGCTCCATCTAGCGAGTAATTCTTCCTTAAAAGACAGGTTACCCGAGTTCTCATGAATGGCGGAAGGAACTCGTGCGTAGATATGACCTAAACCAAAGCAATTACCACAGCAATAGTTTAAGTCAGTGTTTCCAGTCGGGTTGTGGTAATCAAAAATGAGATCAGCTCTTACACATAGGAAATCCCTGCAGTGTGTGGAAAGCTTGTGAGATGAACACCTTCACTCGTGGTCAATTGAAACCTGTCACAGAAGAAGACATTTTCATTTCTGACCAGTCATTGTACAAAGACAACAAAACTACCCCTAGAAGAAGCACTTATTATTCTCAAAATACAAACAAGTGCTTTTGTCAGAGCAATTTTGGTGACAAATGAACCAATGGAATTGAAATAAAACAAAACAAAAAGGACACATTTAAAGCATTTCCATGCTAAATAACCTCTACAACTGCTGTTTGATGCCCAAAAGAAAGCACTTATGAGAATACAAAACATCAGTGCAACTTTTGAGAACATCAGAATTTGCTAAAAACAAGATATGCAGCTCCATCTAGCGAGTAATTTGTCGTTAAAAGAAAGCTTAGCCGAGATTTAATGATTTAGACAAGGCACTGTTGCCCTCCATGCATTCAAATATCCAGGAGTATTATGCAGCCCCTCGACCGTTGAGTGGCCATCAACACGAAGCTTTGAAATTGTTATTAATTGAAAAAAAAAACACCCGTTGGATCATGCACAGCTGAGACAACTGCACTTATGTTACTACAAACATCAGTGCAACTTTTGAGGACATCAGTTTGCTAAAAACAAGTTATGCAGCACCATCTAGCGAGTAATTCTTCCTTAAAATACAGCTTAGCCGATATTTCATGACTTAGGCAAGGTACTGGTCCGTCAACATGACACAAACAATAGAAATTACTGCAGGGGCTATCAACACAAGGTTTGAGAATGTCTTTAATCGGAAAAACCCACCCGTTGGATCATGCAAAGCTGAGACAACCCCAAAATGAAGCATTTATGAGAATAAAAAAACATCAGTGCAACTTTTGAGGACATCACAGTTTGCTAAAAACATTATCCAAGTGATGCAGTTATATTTAGACAGTAGTGCCGTTTGATGTTGTTCGGCTCGATAACCTTCCATGCCTGTGCTATTACCCCAACAAGTAGCACTTACTTGTTACTTGCATGGATTAAAGTCAGTGCCCTTGAAGGGTGAGTAAACAGACTGGTCGACACAATGACCCTCCAGCTAACTTGTTGTGTAGCAACTGATGGTTGTCTTTAAAGTCATTGCAACCTTACCCCGCCCTTCATGTATACAAATGTCCAGGAGTAATCTGAAGTCCCTCAAAAATAAAAAGGCATCAAAAATAACATGTGAGATTATTATCAATCTGGGAAACGTGCCCCGCCCTCCATGCATACAAATATCCAGGAGTATTATGCAGCACCTCAAACATTGAGTGGCCATCCACACGATTCTTTCTGATCGTTGTCAATCAGAGAAACCCACCCATTGGATCATTTGCAGCTGAGAGAAACCCAAAAGGAAGCACTTATGAGATTACAAAACATCAGTGAAACTTTTGAGAACATCAAAGTTTGCTAAAAACAAGTTATGCAGCTCCATATAGCGAGTAATTCTTCATTAAAAGAAAGCTTAGCCGAGATTTCATCACTTAGGCAAGGCACTGGTGCGTCAACATGACATAAACAATAGCAATAACTGCAGAAGCCATCAACAAAGGGTTTAAGATTGTCTTTAATCGAAAAAACCCACCCGTAGGATCATGCAAAGCTGAGACAACCCCAAAATGAAGCACTTATGAGAATAAAAAACATCAGTGCAACTTTTGAGGACATCACAGTTTGCTAAAAACATTATCCAAGTTATGCAGTTGCATTAAGAGAGTAGTGCTGTTTGATGTTGTTCAGCTTGATAACCTTCCATGCCTGTGCTATTACCCCAACAAGTAGCACTTACAATTGCATGGATTAAAGTCAATGCCCTTGTAGGGTGAGTAAACAGACTGGTCGACACAATGACCCTCCAGCTAACTTGTTGTGAAGCATGAATTGATGGGTGTCTTTAAAGTCATTGCAACCATACCCCGCCCTCCATGCATTCAAATATCCAGGAGTATTATGTAGCCCCTCGACCTCTGAGTGGCCATCAACAGGACACAGGTGCGGACACAACCTGAGTTCTTTTTAATGGGGGGGTGAACATAAAGTGCTCCAATGGAGAAAGGACAACATCAAAAAATCCAATCAAGGTAAAGGCAGGTCTGACCAAATGTAGTGCTTACAGCTTCCGCTGGATAGTCGGTGGTCACTGCTTTCAAGTGCTCATCATAGTAATTAATTGAGTCAGCATCCAACTGACCGTCTTATGTTTTTTCCCCAAGATTTTACCTTTTCTTGCTTTTTCCTATTCTTCTCACGTTTTTATTCAGCTCCTTTCTTTTGCCTTCTTTTTTAATTATTCTATTGTTAGTTTTTTTTCCAGCTTTTTCTTTCTTTTTAATTTTGTTATTATTTTGATTGATTTTTTTTCTTCTTTTTTTCAAATTGCTCTCACCACTACATAAATATTTTTTT
This sequence comes from Urocampus carinirostris, assembly GCF_059441175.1. Classification (NCBI taxonomy): domain Eukaryota; kingdom Metazoa; phylum Chordata; class Actinopteri; order Syngnathiformes; family Syngnathidae; genus Urocampus; species Urocampus carinirostris. The sequence continues at coordinate 107,101 of NW_028283129.1, forward strand.
GGGTTGTCAGAGCAAGTCCGTGGGTGGGACACGGCCTTTGCACCTCCTTCGCCCTTGGTAAAGCTCCTGTTCTTGTGTCATGCACATAACTCTGTTGACTGTTATAAAGCGCATCCACTGCGGTGCTTTATTCTCTTTGAGAGATGCTTCTGGTGTTACATCTCTTTTGTGTATTGATAACATTTATTCAATTATTTTAAATAATGAAGCCTAATATCAACAGTTGCTGGAGTCCCCAAATATATATATATATATATATATATATATATATATATATATATATATATATATATATATACCGTAAATTCCGGAATATAAGCTGCTACTCTTTTCCCAAACTTTCAACCCTGCAGCTTATTCAGTGATGCGGCCAATTTATGAAATTTTTCTAACGGCTGCCAGCGACGCTCGAGTACAAAAGGTAAGATTTAGACCGTTATAATATATGCCCCGAGGAAGACTGCAACTTCTTGGCTTTTGCACAAATTAAATTAGCGTAAACATACCCTCATCATGCAAAATGCAAAAAGAAAGGCACATGACGCAGCTTTCAAGCTAAAAGCAATCGAGCAGTCCGATAAAGAAGGAAACAGAGCTACTGCACGTAAACTTTACCAGACCCGTTTCCTGTGTTGCGAGCGTGTTGCTAGCGTGTTTTGGAATAAGGGAGCGTGGGACGACATCTAAATGACAAAGTTTCTTTCCGACACCGAGGAAGACGACTTTGATGAAATGATCTGCATTTATACAGCGCTTTTCAAGTCAAAAGCACTTTACAGTGTGCTTCACATTTTCCCAATAGTGGCCGTGCAGCCATATAAGGCGCTAACCTGCTTATTGCGGGCTTTAGGGGTTCAGTGTCTTACCCAAGGACACTTCGACATGTAACACTGAGGAGCCGGGATTCGAACTGCGATCTCTTGATCCCAAGGCGAGCTCTCTACCCCCTGAGCCACTGCCGCCCCATGATGGCTTCAGTTCTAAGGAGGAAGATTAAATTAAATTTGGAAATATACATGTTTTTCCTTGGATTACTTTAGACAGGACCCGGACTCTGCAGGTCTGCATCAAACCTTAAGTACGGGTATCATTTTCCGTTCATTTTGCTGGCTGTGATTTTTGGACTGTGTACTTTAATGAAGGACATTTAGTCTCAATCGCGGGACTTAAAGTCGGGTTTGGGTTCGCATGCGGCTTATATACAGGTGCGGCTTGTGTAAGTACAAAATCGGTTTTCCTCTTAAAATGTGGTAGGTGCGACTTATAATCAGGTGCGCTCTATAGTCAGGAATTTACGGTATATTTATATATATATATATATATATATATATATATATATATATATATATATATATAAAAACAGGCTTGGGGACTAACATAATACATGTAACGGTAAATACCTGTTGGGACTTATTTTCATTTTATTTCTGTCAAATTTGATGTTAGTTTTGCCGGAGTTAAAAGACATTAACGCCAGGTAAGAAAGATTACCAGGTGTTGTGACTCATTTCATTTGCAGATAGGCTTGGGGAGTAACGTAATACATGTAACGGTAAAAACCGGTTTGGACTCATTTTCATTTTGTTTCTGTCAAATTTTATGTTAGTTTTGCCGGAGTTAAAAGACATTAACGCCAGGTAAGAAAGATTACAAGGTGTTGTGACTCATTTCATTTGCAGGCAGGATTGGGGAGTAACGTAATACATCTAACGATAAATACCGGTTTGGACTTATTTTCATTTTGTTTCTGTCAAATGTGATGTTAGTTTTACCAGAGTTAAAAGACATTAACGCCAGGTAAGAAAGATTACCAGGTGTGGTGACTCATTTAATTTGCAGGCAGGCTTGGGGAGTACCGGACAACATGTAACGGTAAAAACCTGTTTGGACTTATTTTCATTTTGTTTCTGTCGAATTTTATGTTAGTTTTGCCGGAGTTGATTAACGCCATGTGAGAAAGATTACCAGGTGTTGTGACTCATTTCATTTGCAGGCAGGCTTGGGGAGTAACGTAATTCCTTGTAACGGTAAATACCGGTTTGGACTTATTTTCATTTTGTTTTTATCAAATTTGATGTTAGTTAAAAGACATTAACTCCAGGTAAGAAAGATTACCAGGTGTTGTGACTCATTTCATTTGCAAGGAAGGCTTGGGGAGTAACGTAATACATGTAACGGTAAAAACCTGTTGAGACTCATTTTCATTTTGTTTCTGTCAAATTTTATGATAGTTTTGCCGGAGTTGAAATACATTAACGCCAGGTAAGAAAGATTACAAGGTGTTGTAACTCATTTCGTTTGCAGGCAGGCTTGGGGAGTAACGTAATACATGTAACGGTAAATACCGGTTTGGACTCATTTTCATTTTGTTTCTGTCAAATTTAATGTTAGTTTTGCCGGAGTTAAAAGACATTAACGCGAGGAAAGAAAGATTACCAGGTGTGGTGACTCATTTAATTTGCAGGAGGGCTTGGGGAGTAACGGACTACATGTAACGGTAAATACCTGTTTGGACTTATTTTCATTTTGTTTCTGTCAAATTTTATGTTAGTTTTGCAGTAGTTGATTAACGCCATGTGAGAAATATTACCAGGTGTTGTGACTCATTTCATTTGCAAGGAAGGCTTGGGGAGTAACGTAATACATGTAACGATAAATACCTGTTTGAAATTATTTTAATTTTGTTTCTGTCAAATGTTATGTTAGTTTTGCCAGAGTTGAAAGACATCAACGCCAGGTGAGAAAGATTACCAGGTGTTGTGACTCATTTCATTAGCAGGCAGGCTTGGGAAGTAACGAAATACATGTAACAGTAAATACCGGTTTGGACTTATTTTCATTTTGTTTCTGTCAAATTTGATGTTAGTTTTGCCGGAGTTAAAAGACATTAACGCCAGGTAAGAAAGATTACCAGGTGTGATGACTCATTTCATTTGCAGGCAGGCTTGGGGAGTAACATAATACATGTAACGGTAAAACCCTGTTAGGACTCATTTTCATTTTGTTTCTGTCAAATTTTATGTTAGTTTTGCCGGAGTTGAAAGACATTAACGCCAGGTAAGAAAGATTACAAGGTGTTGTGACTCATTTCATTCGCAGGCAGGCTTGGGGAGTACTGTAATACATGTAACGGAAAATACTGGTTTGGACTTATTTTCATTTTGTTCCTGTAAAATTTGATGTTAGTTTTGCCAGATTCAAAAGACATTAACGCCAGGTAAGAAATATTACCAGGTGTTGTGACTCATTTCATTTGCAAGGAAGGCTTGGGAAGTAAGGTAATACATGTAACGGTAAATACCTGTTTGGACTTATTTTCATTTTGTTTCTGTCGAATTTTATGTTAGTTTTGCCGGAGTTGAAAGACCTCAACGCCAGGTGAGAAAGATTACCAGGTGTTGTGACTCATTTCATTTGCAGGCAGGCTTGGGGAGTAACGTAATACATGGAATGGTAAATACCGGTTTGGACATATTTTCATTTTGTTTCTGTAAAATGTGATGTTAGTTTTGCTGGAGTTAAAAGACATTAATGCCAGGTAAGAAAGATCACCAGGTGTTGTGACTAATTTCATCTGCAGGCAGGCTTGGGGTGTAACGTAATACATGTAACGATAAATACCGGTTTGGACTTATTTTCATTTTGTTTCTGTCAAATTTGATGTTAGTTTTGCCGGAGTTAAAAGACATTAACGCCAGGTAAGAAAGATTACCAGGTGTTGTGACTCATTTCATTTGCAGGCAGGCTTGGGGAGTAACGTAATACATGTAACGGAAAATACTGGTTTGGACTTATTTTCATTTTGTTTCTGTCGAATTTTATGTTAGTTTTGCCGGAGTTGAAAGACCTCAACGCCAGGTGAGAAAGATTACCAGGTGTTGTGACTCATTTCATTTGCAGGCAGGCTTGGGGAGTAACATAATACATGTAACGGTAAAAACCTGTTAGGACTCATTTTCATTTTGTTTCTGTCAAATTTTATGTTAGTTTTGCCGGAGTTGAAAGACATCAACGCCAGGTGAGAAAGATTACCAGGTGTTGTGACTCATTTCATTAGCAGGCAGGCTTGGGAAGTAACAAAATACATGTAACGGTAAATACCGGTTTGGACTTATTTTCATTTTGTTTCTGTCAAATTTTATGTTAGTTTTGCCGGAGTTAAAAGACATTAATGCCAGGTAAGAAAGATTACCAGGTGTTGTGACTCATTCCATTTGCTGAAGGGCTTGGGGAGTAACGTAATACATGTCACAGTAAAAACCTGTTTGGACTCATTTTCATTTTGTTTCTGTCAAATTTTATGTTAGTTTTGCCGGAGTTGAAAGACATTAACGCCAGGTAAGAAAGATTACAAGGTGTTGTGACTCATTTCATTCGCAGGCAGGCTTGGGGAGTACTGTAATACATGTAACGGAAAATACTGGTTTGGGCTTATTTTCATTTTGTTCCTGTCAAATTTGATGTTAGTTTTGCCGGATTCAAAAGACGTTAACGCCAGGTAAGAAAGATTACCAGGTGTGGTGGCTCATTTCATTTGCAGGCAGGCTTGGGGAGTAACGTAATACATGTAACGGTAAAAACCTGTTTGGACTTATTTTCATTTTGTTTCTGTTGAATTTTATGTTAGTATTGCCGGAGTTGTAAGACATCAACGCCAGGTGAGAAAGATTACCAGGTGTTGTGACTCATTCCATTTGCTGAAGGGCTTGGGGAGTAACGTAATACATGTCATGGTAAAAACCTGTTTGGACTCATTTTCATTTTGTTTCTGTCAAATTTTATGTTAGTTATGCCGGAGTTGAAAGACATTAACGCCAGGTAAGAAAGATTACAAGGTGTTGTGACTCATTTCATTCGCAGGCAGGCTTGGGGAGTACTGTAATACATGTAACAGAAAATACTGGTTTGGGCTTATTTTCATTTTGTTCCTGTCAAATTTGATGTTAGTTTTGCCGGATTTAAAAGACGTTAACGCCAGGTAAGAAAGATTACCAGGTGTGGTGACTCATTTCATTTGCAGGCAGGCTTGGGGAGTAACGTAATACATGTAACGGTAAAAACCTGTTTGGACCTATTTTCATTTTGTTTCTGTTGAATTTTATGTTAGTTTTGCCGGAGTTGAAAGACATCAACGCCAGGTGAGAAAGATTACCAGGTGTTGTGACTCATTCCATTTGCTGAAGGGCTTGGGGAGTAACGTAATACATGTCACGGTAAAAACCTGTTTGGACTCATTTTCATTTTGTTTCTGTCAAATTTTATGTTAGTTTTGCCGGAGTTGAAAGACATTAACGCCAGGTAAGAAAGATTACAAGGTCTTGTGACTCATTCTATTACCAGGCAGGCTTGGGGAGTAATGTAATACATGTAACGGCAAATCCCGGTTTGGACTCATTTTCATTTTGTTTCTGTCATATTTGATGTTAGTTTTGCCAGAGTTAAAAGACATTAACGCCAGGAAAGAAAGATTACCAGGTGTGGTGACTCATTTAATTTGCAGGAGGGCTTGGGGAGTAACGGACTACATGTAACGGTAAAAACCTGTTTGGACTTATTTTCATTTTGTTTCTGTCGAATTTTATGTTAGTTTTGCCGGAGTTGATTAATGCAAGGTGAGAAATATTACCAGGTGTTGTGACTCATTTTATTTGCAAGGAAGGTTTGGGGAGTAACGTAATAGATGTAACGGAAAATACCTGTTTGGACTTATTTTCATTTTGTTTCTGTCAAATTTTATGTTAGTTTTGCCGTAGTTGAAAGACATCAACGCCAGGTGAGAAAGTTTACCAGGTGTTGTGACTCATTTAATTTGCAGGCAGGCTTGGCGAGTAACGTAATACATGTAAAGGTAAATACTGGTTTGGACTTATTTTCATTTTGTTTCTGTCAAATTTGATGTTAGTATTGCCGGAGTTAAAAGACATTAACGCCAGGTAAGAAATATTACCAGGAGTGGCGACTCATTTCATTCTCAGGCAGGCTTGGGAAGTAACGGACCACATGTAATGGGAGGAACCTGTTTGGACCTAATTTCATTTTGTTTGTCGAATTTGATGTTAGTTTTCCCGGAGTTAAAACATTAACGCCAGGTAAGAAATATTACCAGGTGTTGTGACTCATTTCATTTGCAGGCAGGCTTGGGGAGTAATGTAGAACAATGTTGCTACCATTGGAAATTCATCCAGCCATTCGAAATGAACGGTGACCGATTTAAAGGTGTTTGCTCCAGTGGCGTTTTTGCGGCAATGCAACTACCATTGGAAATACATCCAACCATTCTAAATGAACGGCCGCCAATTTAATAAGTGTCCTCCGGTGGCGTTTTTACGGCAATGCAGCTACAATTGGAAATACATCTCGCCCTTCGAAATGAACAATCGCCGATTTAATGAGTGCTCTCCGATGGCGTTCTTGTGGGTATGCAACTACCATTGGAAATTCATCCAGCCGTTGGAAATGAACGGCCGCCGATCTAAAGGTGTGCCCTCCAGTGGCATTTTTGCGGCAATGCAGCTACTGTTTGGAATATATCCAGCCATTCGAAAAGAACGGTCGCTGATTTAATAAATGCCCTCCGGTGGCGTTTTTTGCAGCAATGCAGCTACCATTGGAAATACATCCAGCCGTTGGAAATAAACGGCTGCCGACTTAATGAGAGCCCTCCTGTGGCAATTTTGGGCCAATGCAGCTAGCATTGGAAATACATCGAGCCGTTGGAAATGAAAGGCCGCCGATTTAATAACTACCCTCCCGTGGCAATTTTTGCGGCAATACAGCTACCATTGGCTATACATCCAGCCGTTCAAAATGAAGGCCCGCCGTTTTAATTAGTGCTCTCCGGACGCGTTTTTGAGGCAATGCAGCTACCATTGGAAATATGTCAAGCCGTTCGAAATGAACTGCTGCCGATTGAATGAGTGCACTCCGGTGGCGTTTGTGCGGCAATGCAGCTACCATTAGAAATACATCGAGCCGTTGGAAATGAATGGCCACCAATTTAATGAGTGCCCTCCGGTGGCGTTTTTGGGGCAATGCAGCTACCATTGGAAATACATCCAGCCGTTAGAAATGAACGGCTGCCGATTTAATGAGTGTCTCCGGTGGCGTTTTTGCAGCAATGCAGCTACCATTGGAAATAAAATGAGCCGTTTGGAAATGAATGGCAGCCGATATAATAAGTGCCCTCCAGTGGCGTTTTTGCGGCAATGCAGCTACCATTGGAAATACATCAAGCCGTTGGAAATGAGCGGCCGCAGATTTAATGAGTTCCCTCCAGTGGCGTTTTTGGAGCAATGCAGCTACCATTGGAAATACATCGAGCCGTTGGAAATGAACGGCAGCCGATTAAATGAGTGTCACCGGTGGCGTTTTTGCGGCAATGCAGCTACCATTGGAAATATATCCCGCCGTTTGAAATTAACAGCCGCCGATTTAATGGGTGCCCTCCGTGGCGTTTTTGCGGCAATTGAGCTACCATTGGAAATACTTCGTGCCGTTGGAAATGAACGGCTGCCGATTAAATGAAAGCCCTGGGTGGCATATTTGCGGCAATGCAGCTACCATTGGAAAAACATCGAGCCGTTTGAAATGAACAGCCACCAATTTAATAAATACCCTCCTGTGGGTTTTTTGCGGCAATGCAGCTACCATTGGGAATACATCAAGCCGTTGGAAATGAACGGCCGCCGATTTAATGAGTGCCCTCCGCTGGCGTTTTTAGGGCAATGCAGCTACCATTGGAAATACATCCAGCCGTTGGAAATGAACGGCAGCCAATTTAATGAGTGTGTCCGCTGGCGTTTTTGCGGCAATGCAGCTACCATTGGAAATACATCCAGCCGTTGGAAATGAACGGCTGCTGATTTAATAAGTGCCCTCTGGTGGCATTTTTGGGGCAATGCAAATACCATTGGAAATAGTTTGTGCCGTTGGAAATGAACAGCCACTGATTTAATAAATGCCCTCCGGTGGCGTTTTTGCGGAAATGCAGCTACCATTGGAAATACATCCAGCCGTTCGAAATGAACCACCGCCGATTTAATGAGTTCCCTCCGGTAGCGTTTTTGGGGCAATGAAGCTACCATTGGAAATACGTCAAGCTGTTCGAAATGAACAGCCGCCGATTTGATGAGTGCCCTCCGGTGGCGTTTTTGGGGCAATGCAGCTACCATTGGAAATACATCCAGCCGCTGGAATTGAACGGCAGCCGATTAAATGAGTGTCTCTGGTGGCGTTTTTGCAGCAATGCAGCTACTATTGGAAATACAATGAGGAGCCATTGGAAATGAACGGCCGCCAATTTAATGAGTGCCCTCCGGTGGCGTTCTTGCGGCAATGCATGTACCATTGGAAATACATGCAGCTGTTCGAAATTAACACCCACCGATTTAATGAGTGCACTCCGGTTGCGTTTTTGGGGCAATCCAGCTACCTTTAAAAATACATTTAGCTGTTGGAAATGAACGGCCGCCCATTTAATGAGTGCCCTCCGTTGGTGTTCTTGCGGCAATGCAGCTTCCATTGGAAATACATCCAGCCGTTCGAAATGAACACCCACCGATTTAATGAGTGCACTCCGGTTGCGTTTTTGGGGCAATGCAGCTACCATTAAAAATACATTGAGCCGTTAGAAATGAACGGCCTCCAATTAAATGAGTGCCCTCCGGTGGCGTTGTAGCTGCAATTCAGCTTCCATTGGAAATACATCCAGCCGTTGGAAATGAACGGCAGCCGATTGAATGAATGTCTCCGGTGGCGTTTTTGTGGCAATGCAGCTACCATTGGAAATACAATGAGAAGTTGCAAATGAATGGCCGCCAATTTAATGAGTGCCCTCGGTGGCGTTTTTACGGCAATGCAGCTACCATTGGAAATACATCCAGCCGTTGGAAACGAACGGCAGCCGATTTAATGAGTGTCTCCGGTGGCAATTTTGCGGCAATGCAGCTACCATTGGAAATACATCCAGCCATTCAAAAGGAACGGCCGCCGATTTAATGAGTGCACTCCGGTGGCGTTTTTGCGGCAATGCAGCTACTATTGGAAATACATCGAGCCGTTGGAAATGAACGGCCGTCGATTTAATTAGTGCTCTCCGGTGGCGTTTTTGGGGCAATGCAACCACCATTTGAAAAACTTCGTGCCGTTGGAAATGAATGGCCACCGATTAAATGAGTGCCCTCGGTGGCGTTTTTACGGCAATGCAGCTACCATTGGAAATACATTGAGCCGTTAGAAATGAACGGCCACCAATTAAATGAGTGCCCTCCGGTGGCGTTTTAGCGGCAATTCATCTTCCATTGGAAATACATCCAGCCGTTGGAAATGAACGGCAGCCGATTGAATGAGTGTCTCCGGTGGCGTTTTTGTGGCAATGCAGCTACCATTGGAAATACAATGAGCCGTTGGAAATGAACGGCCGCCAATTTAATGAGTGCCCTCCGGTGGCGTTTTTGGGGCAATGCAACCACCATTTGAAAAACTTCGTGCCGTTGGAAATGAATGGCCACCGATTAAATGAGTGCCCTCTGTGGCGTTTTTACGGCAATGCAGCTACCATTGGAAATACATCCAGCCGTTGGAAACGAACGGCAGCCGATTTAATGAGTGTCTCCGGTGGCGTTTTTGCTGCAATGCAGCTGCCATTGGAAATACATCGAGCTGTTGGAAATGAACGCCCGCCGATTTAATGAGTTTCCTCCAGTGGCGTTTTGGGGCAATGCAGCTACCATTAGATATACATCGAGCCGTTCGAAATTAACCGCCGCCGAATTAATGAGTGCCGTCCGGTGGCGTTTTTGGGGCAATGAAGCTACCATTGGAAATACGTCAAGCTGTTCAAAATGAACAGCCGTTGATTTAATGAGTGCCCTCCGGTGGCATTCTTGCGGCAATGCAGCTACCATTGGAAATACATCCAGCCGTTGGAAATGAACGGCCGCCGATTTAATGAGTGCCCTCCGGTGGCATTTTTGGGGCAATGCAACTACCATTGGAAATAGTTTGTGCCGTTGGAAATGAACGGCCGCCGATTAAATGAGTGTCCTCGGTGGCGTATTTGCGGCAATGCAGCTACCATTGGAAATACATCCAGCCGTTTGAAATGAACAGCCACTGATTTAATAAATGCCCTCCGGTGGCGTTTTTGCAGAAATGCAGCTACCATTGGAAATACATCCAGCCGTTTGAAATGAACCGCCGCCGATTTAATGAGTGCCCTCCGGTAGCGTTTTTGGGGCAATGAAGCTACCATTGGAAATACGTCAGGCTGTTCGAAATGAACAGCCGCCGATTTGATGAGTGCCCTCCGGTGGCGTTTTAGGGGCAATGCAGCTACCATTGGAAATACATCCAGCCGTTGGAATTGAACGGCAGCCGATTTAATGAGTGTCCTCCGGTAGCGTTTTTGGGGCACTGAAGCTACCATTGGAAATACAACAAGCAGTTCGAAATGAAAAGCCGCCTATTTAATGAGTGCCCTCCGGTGGCGTTCTTGCGGCAATGCAGCCACCAATGGAAATACATCCAGCCGTTGGAAATGAACAGCATTCGATTTATTGAGTGCCCTCCGATGACGTTTTTGCGGCAATGCAGCTACCATTGGAAATACATCGAGCCGTTGGAAATGAACGACAGACGATTTAATGAGTGTCTCCGGTGGCGTTTTTTTGGCAATGCAGCTACCATTGGAAATACATCGAGACGTTGGAAATGAATGTCGCCGATTTAATGAGTGCCCTCCGGTAGCGTTTTTGGGGCAATGAAGCTACCATTGGAAATACGTCAAGCTGTTCGAAATGAACAGCCTCTGATTTGATGGGTGCCCTCCGGTGGCGTTCTTGCGGCAATGCAGCTAGCATTGGAAATAAGTCCAGCCGTTGTAAATCAACGGCCGCCGATTTAATGAGTGCCCTCTGGTCGCTTTTTTCGCCATTGCAGCTACCATTGGCCATACATCCAGCCGTTCAAAATGAATGCCCGCCCATTTAATTGGTGCCCTCCAGGCACGTTTTTGAGGCAATGCAGCTACCATTGGAAATACGTCAAGCCGTTCGAAATGAACTGCCGCCGATTTAATGAGTGCCCTCCGATGGTGTTTGTGCGGCAATGCAGCTACCATTGGAAATACATCCAGCCATTCGAAATGAACGCCTGCCAATTTAATGAGTGCACAATGGTTGCATTTTTGGGGGAATGCAGCTACCTTTAAAAATACATTGAGCCGTTAGAAATGAACGGCCGCCAATTTAATGAGTGCCCTTCAGTGGCCTTCTTGCGGCAATGCAGCTACTATTGGAAATACATCGAGCCGTTGGAAGTTAACAGCCGCCGATTTAATGAGTGCTCTCTGGTCGCTTTTTGCAGCAATGCAGCTACCATTGGAAATACATTGAGCCATTGGAAATGAATGGCAGCCGTTTTAATTAGTGTCTCTGGTGGCGTTTTTGCAGCAATGCAGCTACCAATGGAAATACAATAAGCCGTTGGAAATGGATGGCTGCCAATTTAATGAGTGTCTCCGGTGGCAATTTTGCGGCAATGCAGCTACCATTGGAAATACAATGAGCCGTTGGAAATGAACGGCCGCCGATTTAATCAGTTCCCTCCGGTGGCGTTTTTGCTGCAATGCAGCTGCCATTGGAAATACATAGAGCTGTTGGAAACGAACGACAGCCGATTTAATGAGTGTCTCCGGTGGCGATTTTGGGGCAATGAAACTACCATTGGAAATACGTCAAGCTGTTCAAAATGAACAGCCGCCGATTTAATGAGTGCACTCCGGTGGCATTCTTGCGGCAATGAAGCTACCATTGGAAATACGTCAAGCCGTTCGAAATGAACAGCCGCCGATTTGATGAGTGCCCTCCGGTGGCGTTTTCGGGGCAATGCAGCTACCATTGGAAATATATCCAGCCGTTGGAAATGAACGGCAGCCGATTTAATGAGTGTCTCCGGTGGCGTTTTTTGTGGCAACGCAGCTACCATTGGAAATACAATGAGCCGTTGAAAATGAACAGCCGCCGATTTAATGAGTGCCCTCCGATGGCGTTTTTGCGGCAATGCAGCTACCATTGGAAATACATCGAGCCGTTGTAAATGAACGGCATTCGATTTAATGAGTGTCTCCGGTGGCGTTCTTGCGGCAATGCAGCTAGCATTGGAAATAAGTCCAGCCGTTGTAAATCAACGGCCGCCGATTTAATGAGTGCCCTCTGGTCGCTTTTTTCGCCATTGCAGCTACCATTGGCCATACATCCAGCCGTTCAAAATGAATGCCCGCCCATTTAATTGGTGCCCTCCAGGCACGTTTTTGGGGCACTGAAGCTACCATTGGAAATACAACAAGCAGTTCGAAATGAACAGCCGCCTATTTAATGAGTGCCCTCCGGTGGCGTTCTTGCGGCAATGCAGCCACCAATGGAAATACATCCAGCCGTTGGATATGAACAGCATTCGATTTATTGAGTGCCCTCCGATGACGTTTTTGCGGCAATGCAGCTACCATTGGAAATACATCGAGCCGTTGGAAATGAACGACAGACGATTTAATGAGTGTCTCCGGTGGCGTTTTTTTGGCAATGCAGCTACCATTGGAAATACATCGAGCCGTTGGAAATGAATGTCGCCGATTTAATGAGTGCCCTCCGGTAGCGTTTTTGGGGCAATGAAGCTACCATTGGAAATACGTCAAGCTGTTCGAAATGAACAGCCTCTGATTTGATGGGTGCCCTCCGGTGGCGTTCTTGCGGCAATGCAGCTAGCATTGGAAATAAGTCCAGCCGTTGTAAATCAACGGCCGCCGATTTAATGAGTGCCCTCTGGTCGCTTTTTTCGCCATTGCAGCTACCATTGGCCATACATCCAGCCGTTCAAAATGAATGCCCGCCCATTTAATTGGTGCCCTCCAGGCACGTTTTTGAGGCAATGCAGCTACCATTGGAAATACGTCAAGCCGTTCGAAATGAACTGCCGCCGATTTAATGAGTGCCCTCCGATGGTGTTTGTGCGGCAATGCAGCTACCATTGGAAATACATCCAGCCATTCGAAATGAACGCCTGCCAATTTAATGAGTGCACAATGGTTGCATTTTTGGGGGAATGCAGCTACCTTTAAAAATACATTGAGCCGTTAGAAATGAACGGCCGCCAATTTAATGAGTGCCCTTCAGTGGCCTTCTTGCGGCAATGCAGCTACTATTGGAAATACATCGAGCCGTTGGAAGTTAACAGCCGCCGATTTAATGAGTGCTCTCTGGTCGCTTTTTGCAGCAATGCAGCTACCATTGGAAATACATTGAGCCATTGGAAATGAATGGCAGCCGTTTTAATTAGTGTCTCTGGTGGCGTTTTTGCAGCAATGCAGCTACCAATGGAAATACAATAAGCCGTTGGAAATGGATGGCTGCCAATTTAATGAGTGTCTCCGGTGGCAATTTTGCGGCAATGCAGCTACCATTGGAAATACAATGAGCCGTTGGAAATGAACGGCCGCCGATTTAATCAGTTCCCTCCGGTGGCGTTTTTGCTGCAATGCAGCTGCCATTGGAAATACATAGAGCTGTTGGAAACGAACGACAGCCGATTTAATGAGTGTCTCCGGTGGCGATTTTGGGGCAATGAAACTACCATTGGAAATACGTCAAGCTGTTCAAAATGAACAGCCGCCGATTTAATGAGTGCACTCCGGTGGCATTCTTGCGGCAATGAAGCTACCATTGGAAATACGTCAAGCCGTTCGAAATGAACAGCCGCCGATTTGATGAGTGCCCTCCGGTGGCGTTTTCGGGGCAATGCAGCTACCATTGGAAATATATCCAGCCGTTGGAAATGAACGGCAGCCGATTTAATGAGTGTCTCCGGTGGCGTTTTTTGTGGCAACGCAGCTACCATTGGAAATACAATGAGCCGTTGAAAATGAACAGCCGCCGATTTAATGAGTGCCCTCCGATGGCGTTTTTGCGGCAATGCAGCTACCATTGGAAATACATCGAGCCGTTGTAAATGAACGGCATTCGATTTAATGAGTGTCTCCGGTGGCGTTCTTGCGGCAATGCAGCTAGCATTGGAAATAAGTCCAGCCGTTGTAAATCAACGGCCGCCGATTTAATGAGTGCCCTCTGGTCGCTTTTTTCGCCATTGCAGCTACCATTGGCCATACATCCAGCCGTTCAAAATGAATGCCCGCCCATTTAATTGGTGCCCTCCAGGCACGTTTTTGAGGCAATGCAGCTACCATTGGAAATACGTCAAGCCGTTCGAAATGAACTGCCGCCGATTTAATGAGTGCCCTCCGATGGTGTTTGTGCGGCAATGCAGCTACCATTGGAAATACATCCAGCCATTCGAAATGAACGCCTGCCAATTTAATGAGTGCACAATGGTTGCATTTTTGGGGGAATGCAGCTACCTTTAAAAATACATTGAGCCGTTAGAAATGAACGGCCGCCAATTTAATGAGTGCCCTTCAGTGGCCTTCTTGCGGCAATGCAGCTACTATTGGAAATACATCGAGCCGTTGGAAGTTAACAGCCGCCGATTTAATGAGTGCTCTCTGGTCGCTTTTTGCAGCAATGCAGCTACCATTGGAAATACATTGAGCCATTGGAAATGAATGGCAGCCGTTTTAATTAGTGTCTCTGGTGGCGTTTTTGCAGCAATGCAGCTACCAATGGAAATACAATAAGCCGTTGGAAATGGATGGCTGCCAATTTAATGAGTGTCTCCGGTGGCAATTTTGCGGCAATGCAGCTACCATTGGAAATACAATGAGCCGTTGGAAATGAACGGCCGCCGATTTAATCAGTTCCCTCCGGTGGCGTTTTTGCTGCAATGCAGCTGCCATTGGAAATACATAGAGCTGTTGGAAACGAACGACAGCCGATTTAATGAGTGTCTCCGGTGGCGATTTTGGGGCAATGAAACTACCATTGGAAATACGTCAAGCTGTTCAAAATGAACAGCCGCCGATTTAATGAGTGCACTCCGGTGGCATTCTTGCGGCAATGCAGCTACCATTGGAAATACATCCAGCCGTTGGAAATGAACGGCTGCCGATTTAATGAGTGCCCTCCAGTGGCGTTTTAGGGGCAATGCAACTACCATTGGAAATAATAATAATAATAATAATTTCCTTCGTATTGTCATTCTTTGTAACAATGTACACAAAACGAAATGTCGATACACCTGACCCGTTGTAGCGAGTCGATGCAGCCGCAGCCAACAGATGGCGCCGCCATTATACCAATTAGGTATGTCTCGGCCGAGGCGCGAACCAGCGACCTCCCAGTCTCAAATAGTTTGTGCCGTTGGAAATGAACGGCCGCCGATTAAATGAGTGTCCTCGGTGGCGTATTTGCGGCAATGCAGCTAGCATTGGAAATACATCCAGCCGTTTGAAATGAACAGCCAGATTTAATAAATGCCTTCCGGTGGCGTTTTTGCGGAAACGCAGCTACCATTGGAAATACATCCAGCCATTCGAAATGAACCGCCGCCGATTTAATGAGTGCCCTCCGGTAGCGTTTTTGGGGCAATGAAGCTACCATTGGAAATACGTCAAGCTGTTCGAAATGAACAGCCGCCGATTTGATGAGTGCCCTCCGGTGGCGTTTTTGGGGCAATGCAGCTACCATTGGAAATACATCCAGCCGTTGGAAATGAACGGCAGCCGATTTAATGAGTGTCTCCGGTGGCGTTTTTTTGGCAATGCAGCTACCATTGGAAATACATCGAGCCGTTGGAAATGAACGGCAGCCGATTTAATGAGTGTCTCCCGTGGAGTTTTTGCGGCAATGCAGCTACCATTGGAAATACATTCCGCCGTTTGAGTGCCCTCCGGTAGCGTTTTTGGGGCAATGAAGCTACTATTGGAAATACGTCAAGCTGTTCGAAATGAACAGCCGCCGATTTAATGGGTGCCCTCCGGTGGCGTTCTTGCGCCAATGCAGCTACCATTGGAAATAAGTCCAGCCGTTGGAAATGAACGGCCGCCGATTTAATGAATGCCGTCCGGTCGCTTTTTGCGCCATTGCATCTACCATTGGCCATACATACAGCCGTTCAAATTGAAGGCCCGCCGATTTAATTAGTGCCCTCCAGGCGCGTTTTTGAGGCAATGTAGCTACCATTGGAAATACGTCAAGCCGTTCGAAATGAACTGCCGCCGATTTAATGAGTGCCCTTCAGTGGCGTTCTTGCGGCAATGCAGCTACCATTGGACATACATCCAACCATTCGAAATGAACGGCCGCCGATTTAATGAGTTCCCTCCGGTGGCGTTTTTGCGGCAATGCAGCTACTATTGGAAATACATCGAGCTGTTAGAAATTAACGGCCGCCGATTAAATGAGTGCCCTCCGGTGGCGTTTTTGCAGCAATGCAGCTACCATTGGAAATAAAATGAGCCGTTTGGAAATGAATGGCAGCCGATTTAATGAGTGTCTACGGTGGCGTATTTGCGGCAATGCAGCTACCATTGGAAATAAACCCAGCCGCTTGAAATGAACAGCCATCGATATAATAAGTGCCCTCCAGTGGCGTTTTTGCGGCAATGCAGCTACCATTGGAAATACATCAAGCCGTTGGAAATGAGCGGCCGCAGATTTAATGAGTTCCCTCCAGTGGCGTTTTTGGAGCAATGCAGCTACCATTGGAAATACATCAAGCCGTTGGAAATGAACGGCAGCCGATTAAATGAGTGTCACCGGTGGCGTTTTTGCGGCAATGCAGCTACCATTGGAAATATATCCCGCCGTTTGAAATTAACAGCCGCCGATTTAATGGGTGCCCTCCGTGGCGTTTTTGCGGCAATTGAGCTACCATTGGAAATACTTCGTGCCGTTGGAAATGAACGGCTGCCGATTAAATGAAAGCCCTGGGTGGCATATTTGCGGCAATGCAGCTACCATTGGAAAAACATCGAGCCGTTTGAAATGAACAGCCACCAATTTAATAAATACCCTCCTGTGGGTTTTTTGCGGCAATGCAGCTACCATTGGGAATACATCAAGCCGTTGGAAATGAACGGCCGCCGATTTAATGAGTGCCCTCCGCTGGCGTTTTTAGGGCAATGCAGCTACCATTGGAAATACATCCAGCCGTTGGAAATGAACGGCAGCCAATTTAATGAGTGTGTCCGCTGGCGTTTTTGCGGCAATGCAGCTACCATTGGAAATACATCCAGCCGTTGGAAATGAACGGCTGCTGATTTAATAAGTGCCCTCTGGTGGCATTTTTGGGGCAATGCAAATACCATTGGAAATAGTTTGTGCCGTTGGAAATGAACAGCCACTGATTTAATAAATGCCCTCCGGTGGCGTTTTTGCGGAAATGCAGCTACCATTGGAAATACATCCAGCCGTTCGAAATGAACCACCGCCGATTTAATGAGTTCCCTCCGGTAGCGTTTTTGGGGCAATGAAGCTACCATTGGAAATACGTCAAGCTGTTCGAAATGAACAGCCGCCGATTTGATGAGTGCCCTCCGGTGGCGTTTTTGGGGCAATGCAGCTACCATTGGAAATACATCCAGCCGCTGGAATTGAACGGCAGCCGATTAAATGAGTGTCTCTGGTGGCGTTTTTGCAGCAATGCAGCTACTATTGGAAATACAATGAGGAGCCATTGGAAATGAACGGCCGCCAATTTAATGAGTGCCCTCCGGTGGCGTTCTTGCGGCAATGCATGTACCATTGGAAATACATGCAGCTGTTCGAAATTAACACCCACCGATTTAATGAGTGCACTCCGGTTGCGTTTTTGGGGCAATCCAGCTACCTTTAAAAATACATTTAGCTGTTGGAAATGAACGGCCGCCCATTTAATGAGTGCCCTCCGGTGGTGTTCTTGCGGCAATGCAGCTTCCATTGGAAATACATCCAGCCGTTCGAAATGAACACCCACCGATTTAATGAGTGCACTCCGGTTGCGTTTTTGGGGCAATGCAGCTACCTTTAAAAATACATTGAGCCGTTAGAAATGAACGGCCTCCAATTAAATGAGTGCCCTCCGGTGGCGTTGTAGCTGCAATTCAGCTTCCATTGGAAATACATCCAGCCGTTGGAAATGAACGGCAGCCGATTGAATGAATGTCTCCGGTGGCGTTTTTGTGGCAATGCAGCTACCATTGGAAATACAATGAGAAGTTGCAAATGAATGGCCGCCAATTTAATGAGTGCCCTCGGTGGCGTTTTTACGGCAATGCAGCTACCATTGGAAATACATCCAGCCGTTGGAAACGAACGGCAGCCGATTTAATGAGTGTCTCCGGTGGCAATTTTGCGGCAATGCAGCTACCATTGGAAATACATCCAGCCATTCAAAAGGAACGGCCGCCGATTTAATGAGTGCGCTCCGGTGGCGTTTTTGCGGCAATGCAGCTACTATTGGAAATACATCGAGCCGTTGGAAATGAACGGCCGTCGATTTAATTAGTGCTCTCCGGTGGCGTTTTTGGGGCAATGCAACCACCATTTGAAAAACTTCGTGCCGTTGGAAATGAATGGCCACCGATTAAATGAGTGCCCTCGGTGGCGTTTTTACGGCAATGCAGCTACCATTGGAAATACATTGAGCCGTTAGAAATGAACGGCCACCAATTAAATGAGTGCCCTCCGGTGGCGTTTTAGCGGCAATTCATCTTCCATTGGAAATACATCCAGCCGTTGGAAATGAACGGCAGCCGATTGAATGAGTGTCTCCGGTGGCGTTTTTGTGGCAATGCAGCTACCATTGGAAATACAATGAGCCGTTGGAAATGAACGGCCGCCAATTTAATGAGTGCCCTCCGGTGGCGTTTTTGGGGCAATGCAACCACCATTTGAAAAACTTCGTGCCGTTGGAAATGAATGGCCACCGATTAAATGAGTGCCCTCTGTGGCGTTTTTACGGCAATGCAGCTACCATTGGAAATACATCCAGCCGTTGGAAACGAACGGCAGCCGATTTAATGAGTGTCTCCGGTGGCGTTTTTGCTGCAATGCAGCTGCCATTGGAAATACATCGAGCTGTTGGAAATGAACGCCCGCCGATTTAATGAGTTTCCTCCAGTGGCGTTTTGGGGCAATGCAGCTACCATTAGATATACATCGAGCCGTTCGAAATTAACCGCCGCCGAATTAATGAGTGCCGTCCGGTGGCGTTTTTGGGGCAATGAAGCTACCATTGGAAATACGTCAAGCTGTTCAAAATGAACAGCCGTTGATTTAATGAGTGCCCTCCGGTGGCATTCTTGCGGCAATGCAGCTACCAATGGAAATACATCCAGCCGTTGGAAATGAACGGCCGCCGATTTAATGAGTGCCCTCCGGTGGCATTTTTGGGGCAATGCAACTACCATTGGAAATAGTTTGTGCCGTTGGAAATGAACGGCCGCCGATTAAATGAGTGTCCTCGGTGGCGTATTTGCGGCAATGCAGCTACCATTGGAAATACATCCAGCCGTTTGAAATGAACAGCCACTGATTTAATAAATGCCCTCCGGTGGCGTTTTTGCAGAAATGCAGCTACCATTGGAAATACATCCAGCCGTTTGAAATGAACCGCCGCCGATTTAATGAGTGCCCTCCGGTAGCGTTTTTGGGGCAATGAAGCTACCATTGGAAATACGTCAGGCTGTTCGAAATGAACAGCCGCCGATTTGATGAGTGCCCTCCGGTGGCGTTTTAGGGGCAATGCAGCTACCATTGGAAATACATCCAGCCGTTGGAATTGAACGGCAGCCGATTTAATGAGTGTCCTCCGGTAGCGTTTTTGGGGCACTGAAGCTACCATTGGAAATACAACAAGCAGTTCGAAATGAACAGCCGCCTATTTAATGAGTGCCCTCCGGTGGCGTTCTTGCGGCAATGCAGCCACCAATGGAAATACATCCAGCCGTTGGATATGAACAGCATTCGATTTATTGAGTGCCCTCCGATGACGTTTTTGCGGCAATGCAGCTACCATTGGAAATACATCGAGCCGTTGGAAATGAACGACAGACGATTTAATGAGTGTCTCCGGTGGCGTTTTTTTGGCAATGCAGCTACCATTGGAAATACATCGAGCCGTTGGAAATGAATGTCGCCGATTTAATGAGTGCCCTCCGGTAGCGTTTTTGGGGCAATGAAGCTACCATTGGAAATACGTCAAGCTGTTCGAAATGAACAGCCTCTGATTTGATAGGTGCCCTCCGGTGGCGTTCTTGCGGCAATGCAGCTAGCATTGGAAATAAGTCCAGCCGTTGTAAATCAACGGCCGCCGATTTAATGAGTGCCCTCTGGTCGCTTTTTTCGCCATTGCAGCTACCATTGGCCATACATCCAGCCGTTCAAAATGAATGCCCGCCCATTTAATTGGTGCCCTCCAGGCACGTTTTTGAGGCAATGCAGCTACCATTGGAAATACGTCAAGCCGTTCGAAATGAACTGCCGCCGATTTAATGAGTGCCCTCCGATGGTGTTTGTGCGGCAATGCAGCTACCATTGGAAATACATCCAGCCATTCGAAATGAACGCCTGCCAATTTAATGAGTGCACAATGGTTGCATTTTTGGGGGAATGCAGCTACCTTTAAAAATACATTGAGCCGTTAGAAATGAACGGCCGCCAATTTAATGAGTGCCCTTCAGTGGCCTTCTTGCGGCAATGCAGCTACTATTGGAAATACATCGAGCCGTTGGAAGTTAACAGCCGCCGATTTAATGAGTGCTCTCTGGTCGCTTTTTGCAGCAATGCAGCTACCATTGGAAATACATTGAGCCATTGGAAATGAATGGCAGCCGTTTTAATTAGTGTCTCTGGTGGCGTTTTTGCAGCAATGCAGCTACCAATGGAAATACAATAAGCCGTTGGAAATGGATGGCTGCCAATTTAATGAGTGTCTCCGGTGGCAATTTTGCGGCAATGCAGCTACCATTGGAAATACAATGAGCCGTTGGAAATGAACGGCCGCCGATTTAATCAGTTCCCTCCGGTGGCGTTTTTGTTGCAATGCAGCTGCCATTGGAAATACATAGAGCTGTTGGAAACGAACGACAGCCGATTTAATGAGTGTCTCCGGTGGCGATTTTGGGGCAATGAAACTACCATTGGAAATACGTCAAGCTGTTCAAAATGAACAGCCGCCGATTTATTGAGTGCACTCCGGTGGCATTCTTGCGGCAATGAAGCTACCATTGGAAATACGTCAAGCCGTTCGAAATGAACAGCCGCCGATTTGATGAGTGCCCTCCGGTGGCGTTTTCGGGGCAATGCAGCTACCATTGGAAATATATCCAGCCGTTGGAAATGAACGGCAGCCGATTTAATGAGTGTCTCCGGTGGCGTTTTTTGTGGCAACGCAGCTACCATTGGAAATACAATGAGCCGTTGAAAATGAACAGCCGCCGATTTAATGAGTGCCCTCCGATGGCGTTTTTGCGGCAATGCAGCTACCATTGGAAATACATCGAGCCGTTGTAAATGAACGGCATTCGATTTAATGAGTGTCTCCGGTGGCGTTCTTGCGGCAATGCAGCTAGCATTGGAAATAAGTCCAGCCGTTGTAAATCAACGGCCGCCGATTTAATGAGTGCCCTCTGGTCGCTTTTTTCGCCATTGCAGCTACCATTGGCCATACATCCAGCCGTTCAAAATGAATGCCCGCCCATTTAATTGGTGCCCTCCAGGCACGTTTTTGAGGCAATGCAGCTACCATTGGAAATACGTCAAGCCGTTCGAAATGAACTGCCGCCGATTTAATGAGTGCCCTCCGATGGTGTTTGTGCGGCAATGCAGCTACCATTGGAAATACATCCAGCCATTCGAAATGAACGCCTGCCAATTTAATGAGTGCACAATGGTTGCATTTTTGGGGGAATGCAGCTACCTTTAAAAATACATTGAGCCGTTAGAAATGAACGGCCGCCAATTTAATGAGTGCCCTTCAGTGGCCTTCTTGCGGCAATGCAGCTACTATTGGAAATACATCGAGCCGTTGGAAGTTAACAGCCGCCGATTTAATGAGTGCTCTCTGGTCGCTTTTTGCAGCAATGCAGCTACCATTGGAAATACATTGAGCCATTGGAAATGAATGGCAGCCGTTTTAATTAGTGTCTCTGGTGGCGTTTTTGCAGCAATGCAGCTACCAATGGAAATACAATAAGCCGTTGGAAATGGATGGCTGCCAATTTAATGAGTGTCTCCGGTGGCAATTTTGCGGCAATGCAGCTACCATTGGAAATACAATGAGCCGTTGGAAATGAACGGCCGCCGATTTAATCAGTTCCCTCCGGTGGCGTTTTTGCTGCAATGCAGCTGCCATTGGAAATACATAGAGCTGTTGGAAACGAACGACAGCCGATTTAATGAGTGTCTCCGGTGGCGATTTTGGGGCAATGAAACTACCATTGGAAATACGTCAAGCTGTTCAAAATGAACAGCCGCCGATTTAATGAGTGCACTCCGGTGGCATTCTTGCGGCAATGCAGCTACCATTGGAAATACATCCAGCCGTTGGAAATGAACGGCTGCCGATTTAATGAGTGCCCTCCAGTGGCGTTTTAGGGGCAATGCAACTACCATTGGAAATAATAATAATAATAATAATTTCCTTCGTATTGTCATTCTTTGTAACAATGTACACAAAACGAAATGTCGATACACCTGACCCGTTGTAGCGAGTCGATGCAGCCGCAGCCAACAGATGGCGCCGCCATTATACCAATTAGGTATGTCTCGGCCGAGGCGCGAACCAGCGACCTCCCAGTCTCAAATAGTTTGTGCCGTTGGAAATGAACGGCCGCCGATTAAATGAGTGTCCTCGGTGGCGTATTTGCGGCAATGCAGCTACCATTGGAAATACATCCAGCCGTTTGAAATGAACAGCCAGATTTAATAAATGCCTTCCGGTGGCGTTTTTGCGGAAACGCAGCTACCATTGGAAATACATCCAGCCATTCGAAATGAACCGCCGCCGATTTAATGAGTGCCCTCCGGTAGCGTTTTTGGGGCAATGAAGCTACCATTGGAAATACGTCAAGCTGTTCGAAATGAACAGCCGCCGATTTGATGAGTGCCCTCCGGTGGCGTTTTTGGGGCAATGCAGCTACCATTGGAAATACATCCAGCCGTTGGAAATGAACGGCAGCCGATTTAATGAGTGCCTCCGGTGGCGTTTTTGCGGCAATGCAGCTGCCATTGGAAATACAATAAGCCGTTGGAAATGAACGGCAGCCGATTTAATGAGTTTCTCCAGTGGCGTTTTTGCGGCAATGCAGCTACCATTGGAAATACATCCAGCCGTTCGAAATGAACCGCCGCCGATTTAATGAGTGTCCTCTGGTAGCGTTTTTGGGGCACTGAAGCTACCATTGGAAATACATCAAGCAGTTCGAAATGAACAGACGCCGATTTAATGAGTGCCCTCCGGTGGCGTTCTTGCGGCAATGCAGCTACCAATGGAAATACATGGAGCCGTTGGAAATGAACGGCATTCGATTTAATGAGTGCCCTCCGATGGCGTTTTTGCGGCAATGCAGCTACCATTGGAAATACATCGAGCCGTTGGAAATGAACGACAGCCGATTTAATGAGTGTCTCCGGTGGCGTTTTTTTGGCAATGCAGCTACCATTGGAAATACATCGAGCCGTTGGAAATGAACGGCAGCCGATTTAATGAGTGTCTCCCGTGGAGTTTTTGCGGCAATGCAGCTACCATTGGAAATACATTCCGCCGTTTGAGTGCCCTCCGGTAGCGTTTTTGGGGCAATGAAGCTACTATTGGAAATACGTCAAGCTGTTCGAAATGAACGGCCGCCGATTTAATGAATGCCGTCCGGTCGCTTTTTGCGCCATTGCATCTACCATTGGCCATACATACAGCCGTTCAAATTGAAGGCCCGCCGATTTAATTAGTGCCCTCCAGGCGCGTTTTTGAGGCAATGTAGCTACCATTGGAAATACGTCAAGCCGTTCGAAATGAACTGCCGCCGATTTAATGAGTGCCCTTCAGTGGCGTTCTTGCGGCAATGCAGCTACCATTGGACATACATCCAACCATTCGAAATGAACGGCCGCCGATTTAATGAGTTCCCTCCGGTGGCGTTTTTGCGGCAATGCAGCTACTATTGGAAATACATCGAGCTGTTAGAAATTAACGGCCGCCGATTAAATGAGTGCCCTCCGGTGGCGTTTTTGCAGCAATGCAGCTACCATTGGAAATAAAATGAGCCGTTTGGAAATGAATGGCAGCCGATTTAATGAGTGTCTACGGTGGCGTATTTGCGGCAATGCAGCTACCATTGGAAATAAACCCAGCCGCTTGAAATGAACAGCCATCGATATAATAAGTGCCCTCCAGTGGCGTTTTTGCGGCAATGCAGCTACCATTGGAAATACATCAAGCCGTTGGAAATGAGCGGCCGCAGATTTAATGAGTTCCCTCCAGTGGCGTTTTTGGAGCAATGCAGCTACCATTGGAAATACATCGAGCCGTTGGAAATGAACGGCAGCCGATTAAATGAGTGTCACCGGTGGCGTTTTTGCGGCAATGCAGCTACCATTGGAAATATATCCCGCCGTTTGAAATTAACAGCCGCCGATTTAATGGGTGCCCTCCGTGGCGTTTTTGCGGCAATTGAGCTACCATTGGAAATACTTCGTGCCGTTGGAAATGAACGGCTGCCGATTAAATGAAAGCCCTGGGTGGCATATTTGCGGCAATGCAGCTACCATTGGAAAAACATCGAGCCGTTTGAAATGAACAGCCACCAATTTAATAAATACCCTCCTGTGGGTTTTTTGCGGCAATGCAGCTACCATTGGGAATACATCAAGCCGTTGGAAATGAACGGCCGCCGATTTAATGAGTGCCCTCCGCTGGCGTTTTTAGGGCAATGCAGCTACCATTGGAAATACATCCAGCCGTTGGAAATGAACGGCAGCCAATTTAATGAGTGTGTCCGCTGGCGTTTTTGCGGCAATGCAGCTACCATTGGAAATACATCCAGCCGTTGGAAATGAACGGCTGCTGATTTAATAAGTGCCCTCTGGTGGCATTTTTGGGGCAATGCAAATACCATTGGAAATAGTTTGTGCCGTTGGAAATGAACAGCCACTGATTTAATAAATGCCCTCCGGTGGCGTTTTTGCGGAAATGCAGCTACCATTGGAAATACATCCAGCCGTTCGAAATGAACCACCGCCGATTTAATGAGTTCCCTCCGGTAGCGTTTTTGGGGCAATGAAGCTACCATTGGAAATACGTCAAGCTGTTCGAAATGAACAGCCGCCGATTTGATGAGTGCCCTCCGGTGGCGTTTTTGGGGCAATGCAGCTACCATTGGAAATACATCCAGCCGCTGGAATTGAACGGCAGCCGATTAAATGAGTGTCTCTGGTGGCGTTTTTGCAGCAATGCAGCTACTATTGGAAATACAATGAGGAGCCATTGGAAATGAACGGCCGCCAATTTAATGAGTGCCCTCCGGTGGCGTTCTTGCGGCAATGCATGTACCATTGGAAATACATGCAGCTGTTCGAAATTAACACCCACCGATTTAATGAGTGCACTCCGGTTGCGTTTTTGGGGCAATCCAGCTACCTTTAAAAATACATTTAGCTGTTGGAAATGAACGGCCGCCCATTTAATGAGTGCCCTCCGGTGGTGTTCTTGCGGCAATGCAGCTTCCATTGGAAATACATCCAGCCGTTCGAAATGAACACCCACCGATTTAATGAGTGCACTCCGGTTGCGTTTTTGGGGCAATGCAGCTACCTTTAAAAATACATTGAGCCGTTAGAAATGAACGGCCTCCAATTAAATGAGTGCCCTCCGGTGGCGTTGTAGCTGCAATTCAGCTTCCATTGGAAATACATCCAGCCGTTGGAAATGAACGGCAGCCGATTGAATGAATGTCTCCGGTGGCGTTTTTGTGGCAATGCAGCTACCATTGGAAATACAATGAGAAGTTGCAAATGAATGGCCGCCAATTTAATGAGTGCCCTCGGTGGCGTTTTTACGGCAATGCAGCTACCATTGGAAATACATCCAGCCGTTGGAAACGAACGGCAGCCGATTTAATGAGTGTCTCCGGTGGCAATTTTGCGGCAATGCAGCTACCATTGGAAATACATCCAGCCATTCAAAAGGAACGGCCGCCGATTTAATGAGTGCGCTCCGGTGGCGTTTTTGCGGCAATGCAGCTACTATTGGAAATACATCGAGCCGTTGGAAATGAACGGCCGTCGATTTAATTAGTGCTCTCCGGTGGCGTTTTTGGGGCAATGCAACCACCATTTGAAAAACTTCGTGCCGTTGGAAATGAATGGCCACCGATTAAATGAGTGCCCTCGGTGGCGTTTTTACGGCAATGCAGCTACCATTGGAAATACATTGAGCCGTTAGAAATGAACGGCCACCAATTAAATGAGTGCCCTCCGGTGGCGTTTTAGCGGCAATTCATCTTCCATTGGAAATACATCCAGCCGTTGGAAATGAACGGCAGCCGATTGAATGAGTGTCTCCGGTGGCGTTTTTGTGGCAATGCAGTTACCATTGGAAATACAATGAGCCGTTGGAAATGAACGGCCGCCAATTTAATGAGTGCCCTCCGGTGGCGTTTTTGGGGCAATGCAACCACCATTTGAAAAACTTCGTGCCGTTGGAAATGAATGGCCACCGATTAAATGAGTGCCCTCTGTGGCGTTTTTACGGCAATGCAGCTACCATTGGAAATACATCCAGCCGTTGGAAACGAACGGCAGCCGATTTAATGAGTGTCTCCGGTGGCGTTTTTGCTGCAATGCAGCTGCCATTGGAAATACATCGAGCTGTTGGAAATGAACGCCCGCCGATTTAATGAGTTTCCTCCAGTGGCGTTTTGGGGCAATGCAGCTACCATTAGATATACATCGAGCCGTTCGAAATTAACCGCCGCCGAATTAATGAGTGCCGTCCGGTGGCGTTTTTGGGGCAATGAAGCTACCATTGGAAATACGTCAAGCTGTTCAAAATGAACAGCCGTTGATTTAATGAGTGCCCTCCGGTGGCATTCTTGCGGCAATGCAGCTACCATTGGAAATACATCCAGCCGTTGGAAATGAACGGCCGCCGATTTAATGAGTGCCCTCCGGTGGCATTTTTGGGGCAATGCA
Organism: Urocampus carinirostris; assembly: GCF_059441175.1. Classification (NCBI taxonomy): domain Eukaryota; kingdom Metazoa; phylum Chordata; class Actinopteri; order Syngnathiformes; family Syngnathidae; genus Urocampus; species Urocampus carinirostris. The sequence continues at coordinate 134,214 of NW_028283129.1, forward strand.
ACTACCATTGGAAATAGTTTGTGCCGTTGGAAATGAACGGCCGCCGATTAAATGAGTGTCCTCGGTGGCGTATTTGCGGCAATGCAGCTACCATTGGAAATACATCCAGCCGTTTGAAATGAACAGCCACTGATTTAATAAATGCCCTCCGGTGGCGTTTTTGCAGAAATGCAGCTACCATTGGAAATACATCCAGCCGTTTGAAATGAACCGCCGCCGATTTAATGAGTGCCCTCCGGTAGCGTTTTTGGGGCAATGAAGCTACCATTGGAAATACGTCAGGCTGTTCGAAATGAACAGCCGCCGATTTGATGAGTGCCCTCCGGTGGCGTTTTAGGGGCAATGCAGCTACCATTGGAAATACATCCAGCCGTTGGAATTGAACGGCAGCCGATTTAATGAGTGTCCTCCGGTAGCGTTTTTGGGGCACTGAAGCTACCATTGGAAATACAACAAGCAGTTCGAAATGAACAGCCGCCTATTTAATGAGTGCCCTCCGGTGGCGTTCTTGCGGCAATGCAGCCACCAATGGAAATACATCCAGCCGTTGGATATGAACAGCATTCGATTTATTGAGTGCCCTCCGATGACGTTTTTGCGGCAATGCAGCTACCATTGGAAATACATCGAGCCGTTGGAAATGAACGACAGACGATTTAATGAGTGTCTCCGGTGGCGTTTTTTTGGCAATGCAGCTACCATTGGAAATACATCGAGCCGTTGGAAATGAATGTCGCCGATTTAATGAGTGCCCTCCAGTGGCGTTTTGGGGCAATGCAGCTACCATTAGATATACATCGAGCCGTTCGAAATTAACCGCCGCCGAATTAATGAGTGCCGTCCGGTGGCGTTTTTGGGGCAATGAAGCTACCATTGGAAATACGTCAAGCTGTTCAAAATGAACAGCCGTTGATTTAATGAGTGCCCTCCGGTGGCATTCTTGCGGCAATGCAGCTACCATTGGAAATACATCCAGCCGTTGGAAATGAACGGCCGCCGATTTAATGAGTGCCCTCCGGTGGCATTTTTGGGGCAATGCAACTACCATTGGAAATAGTTTGTGCCGTTGGAAATGAACGGCCGCCGATTAAATGAGTGTCCTCGGTGGCGTATTTGCGGCAATGCAGCTACCATTGGAAATACATCCAGCCGTTTGAAATGAACAGCCACTGATTTAATAAATGCCCTCCGGTGGCGTTTTTGCAGAAATGCAGCTACCATTGGAAATACATCCAGCCGTTTGAAATGAACCGCCGCCGATTTAATGAGTGCCCTCCGGTAGCGTTTTTGGGGCAATGAAGCTACCATTGGAAATACGTCAGGCTGTTCGAAATGAACAGCCGCCGATTTGATGAGTGCCCTCCGGTGGCGTTTTAGGGGCAATGCAGCTACCATTGGAAATACATCCAGCCGTTGGAATTGAACGGCAGCCGATTTAATGAGTGTCCTCCGGTAGCGTTTTTGGGGCACTGAAGCTACCATTGGAAATACAACAAGCAGTTCGAAATGAACAGCCGCCTATTTAATGAGTGCCCTCCGGTGGCGTTCTTGCGGCAATGCAGCCACCAATGGAAATACATCCAGCCGTTGGATATGAACAGCATTCGATTTATTGAGTGCCCTCCGATGACGTTTTTGCGGCAATGCAGCTACCATTGGAAATACATCGAGCCGTTGGAAATGAACGACAGACGATTTAATGAGTGTCTCCGGTGGCGTTTTTTTGGCAATGCAGCTACCATTGGAAATACATCGAGCCGTTGGAAATGAATGTCGCCGATTTAATGAGTGCCCTCCGGTAGCGTTTTTGGGGCAATGAAGCTACCATTGGAAATACGTCAAGCTGTTCGAAATGAACAGCCTCTGATTTGATGGGTGCCCTCCGGTGGCGTTCTTGCGGCAATGCAGCTAGCATTGGAAATAAGTCCAGCCGTTGTAAATCAACGGCCGCCGATTTAATGAGTGCCCTCTGGTCGCTTTTTTCGCCATTGCAGCTACCATTGGCCATACATCCAGCCGTTCAAAATGAATGCCCGCCCATTTAATTGGTGCCCTCCAGGCACGTTTTTGAGGCAATGCAGCTACCATTGGAAATACGTCAAGCCGTTCGAAATGAACTGCCGCCGATTTAATGAGTGCCCTCCGATGGTGTTTGTGCGGCAATGCAGCTACCATTGGAAATACATCCAGCCATTCGAAATGAACGCCTGCCAATTTAATGAGTGCACAATGGTTGCATTTTTGGGGGAATGCAGCTACCTTTAAAAATACATTGAGCCGTTAGAAATGAACGGCCGCCAATTTAATGAGTGCCCTTCAGTGGCCTTCTTGCGGCAATGCAGCTACTATTGGAAATACATCGAGCCGTTGGAAGTTAACAGCCGCCGATTTAATGAGTGCTCTCTGGTCGCTTTTTGCAGCAATGCAGCTACCATTGGAAATACATTGAGCCATTGGAAATGAATGGCAGCCGTTTTAATTAGTGTCTCTGGTGGCGTTTTTGCAGCAATGCAGCTACCAATGGAAATACAATAAGCCGTTGGAAATGGATGGCTGCCAATTTAATGAGTGTCTCCGGTGGCAATTTTGCGGCAATGCAGCTACCATTGGAAATACAATGAGCCGTTGGAAATGAACGGCCGCCGATTTAATCAGTTCCCTCCGGTGGCGTTTTTGCTGCAATGCAGCTGCCATTGGAAATACATAGAGCTGTTGGAAACGAACGACAGCCGATTTAATGAGTGTCTCCGGTGGCGATTTTGGGGCAATGAAACTACCATTGGAAATACGTCAAGCTGTTCAAAATGAACAGCCGCCGATTTAATGAGTGCACTCCGGTGGCATTCTTGCGGCAATGCAGCTACCATTGGAAATACATCCAGCCGTTGGAAATGAACGGCTGCCGATTTAATGAGTGCCCTCCAGTGGCGTTTTAGGGGCAATGCAACTACCATTGGAAATAATAATAATAATAATAATTTCCTTCGTATTGTCATTCTTTGTAACAATGTACACAAAACGAAATGTCGATACACCTGACCCGTTGTAGCGAGTCGATGCAGCCGCAGCCAACAGATGGCGCCGCGATTATACCAATTAGGTATGTCTCGGCCGAGGCGCGAACCAGCGACCTCCCAGTCTCAAATAGTTTGTGCCGTTGGAAATGAACGGCCGCCGATTAAATGAGTGTCCTCGGTGGCGTATTTGCGGCAATGCAGCTACCATTGGAAATACATCCAGCCGTTTGAAATGAACAGCCAGATTTAATAAATGCCTTCCGGTGGCGTTTTTGCGGAAACGCAGCTACCATTGGAAATACATCCAGCCATTCGAAATGAACCGCCGCCGATTTAATGAGTGCCCTCCGGTAGCGTTTTTGGGGCAATGAAGCTACCATTGGAAATACGTCAAGCTGTTCGAAATGAACAGCCGCCGATTTGATGAGTGCCCTCCGGTGGCGTTTTTGGGGCAATGCAGCTACCATTGGAAATACATCCAGCCGTTGGAAATGAACGGCAGCCGATTTAATGAGTGCCTCCGGTGGCGTTTTTGCGGCAATGCAGCTGCCATTGGAAATACAATAAGCCGTTGGAAATGAACGGCAGCCGATTTAATGAGTTTCTCCAGTGGCGTTTTTGCGGCAATGCAGCTACCATTGGAAATACATCCAGCCGTTCGAAATGAACCGCCGCCGATTTAATGAGTGTCCTCTGGTAGCGTTTTTGGGGCACTGAAGCTACCATTGGAAATACATCAAGCAGTTCGAAATGAACAGACGCCGATTTAATGAGTGCCCTCCGGTGGCGTTCTTGCGGCAATGCAGCTACCAATGGAAATACATGGAGCCGTTGGAAATGAACGGCATTCGATTTAATGAGTGCCCTCCGATGGCGTTTTTGCGGCAATGCAGCTACCATTGGAAATACATCGAGCCGTTGGAAATGAACGACAGCCGATTTAATGAGTGTCTCCGGTGGCGTTTTTTTGGCAATGCAGCTACCATTGGAAATACATCGAGCCGTTGGAAATGAACGGCAGCCGATTTAATGAGTGTCTCCCGTGGAGTTTTTGCGGCAATGCAGCTACCATTGGAAATACATTCCGCCGTTTGAGTGCCCTCCGGTAGCGTTTTTGGGGCAATGAAGCTACTATTGGAAATACGTCAAGCTGTTCGAAATGAACGGCCGCCGATTTAATGAATGCCGTCCGGTCGCTTTTTGCGCCATTGCATCTACCATTGGCCATACATACAGCCGTTCAAATTGAAGGCCCGCCGATTTAATTAGTGCCCTCCAGGCGCGTTTTTGAGGCAATGTAGCTACCATTGGAAATACGTCAAGCCGTTCGAAATGAACTGCCGCCGATTTAATGAGTGCCCTTCAGTGGCGTTCTTGCGGCAATGCAGCTACCATTGGACATACATCCAACCATTCGAAATGAACGGCCGCCGATTTAATGAGTTCCCTCCGGTGGCGTTTTTGCGGCAATGCAGCTACTATTGGAAATACATCGAGCTGTTAGAAATTAACGGCCGCCGATTAAATGAGTGCCCTCCGGTGGCGTTTTTGCAGCAATGCAGCTACCATTGGAAATAAAATGAGCCGTTTGGAAATGAATGGCAGCCGATTTAATGAGTGTCTACGGTGGCGTATTTGCGGCAATGCAGCTACCATTGGAAATAAACCCAGCCGCTTGAAATGAACAGCCATCGATATAATAAGTGCCCTCCAGTGGCGTTTTTGCGGCAATGCAGCTACCATTGGAAATACATCAAGCCGTTGGAAATGAGCGGCCGCAGATTTAATGAGTTCCCTCCAGTGGCGTTTTTGGAGCAATGCAGCTACCATTGGAAATACATCGAGCCGTTGGAAATGAACGGCAGCCGATTAAATGAGTGTCACCGGTGGCGTTTTTGCGGCAATGCAGCTACCATTGGAAATATATCCCGCCGTTTGAAATTAACAGCCGCCGATTTAATGGGTGCCCTCCGTGGCGTTTTTGCGGCAATTGAGCTACCATTGGAAATACTTCGTGCCGTTGGAAATGAACGGCTGCCGATTAAATGAAAGCCCTGGGTGGCATATTTGCGGCAATGCAGCTACCATTGGAAAAACATCGAGCCGTTTGAAATGAACAGCCACCAATTTAATAAATACCCTCCTGTGGGTTTTTTGCGGCAATGCAGCTACCATTGGGAATACATCAAGCCGTTGGAAATGAACGGCCGCCGATTTAATGAGTGCCCTCCGCTGGCGTTTTTAGGGCAATGCAGCTACCATTGGAAATACATCCAGCCGTTGGAAATGAACGGCAGCCAATTTAATGAGTGTGTCCGCTGGCGTTTTTGCGGCAATGCAGCTACCATTGGAAATACATCCAGCCGTTGGAAATGAACGGCTGCTGATTTAATAAGTGCCCTCTGGTGGCATTTTTGGGGCAATGCAAATACCATTGGAAATAGTTTGTGCCGTTGGAAATGAACAGCCACTGATTTAATAAATGCCCTCCGGTGGCGTTTTTGCGGAAATGCAGCTACCATTGGAAATACATCCAGCCGTTCGAAATGAACCACCGCCGATTTAATGAGTTCCCTCCGGTAGCGTTTTTGGGGCAATGAAGCTACCATTGGAAATACGTCAAGCTGTTCGAAATGAACAGCCGCCGATTTGATGAGTGCCCTCCGGTGGCGTTTTTGGGGCAATGCAGCTACCATTGGAAATACATCCAGCCGCTGGAATTGAACGGCAGCCGATTAAATGAGTGTCTCTGGTGGCGTTTTTGCAGCAATGCAGCTACTATTGGAAATACAATGAGGAGCCATTGGAAATGAACGGCCGCCAATTTAATGAGTGCCCTCCGGTGGCGTTCTTGCGGCAATGCATGTACCATTGGAAATACATGCAGCTGTTCGAAATTAACACCCACCGATTTAATGAGTGCACTCCGGTTGCGTTTTTGGGGCAATCCAGCTACCTTTAAAAATACATTTAGCTGTTGGAAATGAACGGCCGCCCATTTAATGAGTGCCCTCCGGTGGTGTTCTTGCGGCAATGCAGCTTCCATTGGAAATACATCCAGCCGTTCGAAATGAACACCCACCGATTTAATGAGTGCACTCCGGTTGCGTTTTTGGGGCAATGCAGCTACCTTTAAAAATACATTGAGCCGTTAGAAATGAACGGCCTCCAATTAAATGAGTGCCCTCCGGTGGCGTTGTAGCTGCAATTCAGCTTCCATTGGAAATACATCCAGCCGTTGGAAATGAACGGCAGCCGATTGAATGAATGTCTCCGGTGGCGTTTTTGTGGCAATGCAGCTACCATTGGAAATACAATGAGAAGTTGCAAATGAATGGCCGCCAATTTAATGAGTGCCCTCGGTGGCGTTTTTACGGCAATGCAGCTACCATTGGAAATACATCCAGCCGTTGGAAACGAACGGCAGCCGATTTAATGAGTGTCTCCGGTGGCAATTTTGCGGCAATGCAGCTACCATTGGAAATACATCCAGCCATTCAAAAGGAACGGCCGCCGATTTAATGAGTGCGCTCCGGTGGCGTTTTTGCGGCAATGCAGCTACTATTGGAAATACATCGAGCCGTTGGAAATGAACGGCCGTCGATTTAATTAGTGCTCTCCGGTGGCGTTTTTGGGGCAATGCAACCACCATTTGAAAAACTTCGTGCCGTTGGAAATGAATGGCCACCGATTAAATGAGTGCCCTCGGTGGCGTTTTTACGGCAATGCAGCTACCATTGGAAATACATTGAGCCGTTAGAAATGAACGGCCACCAATTAAATGAGTGCCCTCCGGTGGCGTTTTAGCGGCAATTCATCTTCCATTGGAAATACATCCAGCCGTTGGAAATGAACGGCAGCCGATTGAATGAGTGTCTCCGGTGGCGTTTTTGTGGCAATGCAGCTACCATTGGAAATACAATGAGCCGTTGGAAATGAACGGCCGCCAATTTAATGAGTGCCCTCCGGTGGCGTTTTTGGGGCAATGCAACCACCATTTGAAAAACTTCGTGCCGTTGGAAATGAATGGCCACCGATTAAATGAGTGCCCTCTGTGGCGTTTTTACGGCAATGCAGCTACCATTGGAAATACATCCAGCCGTTGGAAACGAACGGCAGCCGATTTAATGAGTGTCTCCGGTGGCGTTTTTGCTGCAATGCAGCTGCCATTGGAAATACATCGAGCTGTTGGAAATGAACGCCCGCCGATTTAATGAGTTTCCTCCAGTGGCGTTTTGGGGCAATGCAGCTACCATTAGATATACATCGAGCCGTTCGAAATTAACCGCCGCCGAATTAATGAGTGCCGTCCGGTGGCGTTTTTGGGGCAATGAAGCTACCATTGGAAATACGTCAAGCTGTTCAAAATGAACAGCCGTTGATTTAATGAGTGCCCTCCGGTGGCATTCTTGCGGCAATGCAGCTACCATTGGAAATACATCCAGCCGTTGGAAATGAACGGCCGCCGATTTAATGAGTGCCCTCCGGTGGCATTTTTGGGGCAATGCAACTACCATTGGAAATAGTTTGTGCCGTTGGAAATGAACGGCCGCCGATTAAATGAGTGTCCTCGGTGGCGTATTTGCGGCAATGCAGCTACCATTGGAAATACATCCAGCCGTTTGAAATGAACAGCCACTGATTTAATAAATGCCCTCCGGTGGCGTTTTTGCAGAAATGCAGCTACCATTGGAAATACATCCAGCCGTTTGAAATGAACCGCCGCCGATTTAATGAGTGCCCTCCGGTAGCGTTTTTGGGGCAATGAAGCTACCATTGGAAATACGTCAGGCTGTTCGAAATGAACAGCCGCCGATTTGATGAGTGCCCTCCGGTGGCGTTTTAGGGGCAATGCAGCTACCATTGGAAATACATCCAGCCGTTGGAATTGAACGGCAGCCGATTTAATGAGTGTCCTCCGGTAGCGTTTTTGGGGCACTGAAGCTACCATTGGAAATACAACAAGCAGTTCGAAATGAACAGCCGCCTATTTAATGAGTGCCCTCCGGTGGCGTTCTTGCGGCAATGCAGCCACCAATGGAAATACATCCAGCCGTTGGATATGAACAGCATTCGATTTATTGAGTGCCCTCCGATGACGTTTTTGCGGCAATGCAGCTACCATTGGAAATACATCGAGCCGTTGGAAATGAACGACAGACGATTTAATGAGTGTCTCCGGTGGCGTTTTTTTGGCAATGCAGCTACCATTGGAAATACATCGAGCCGTTGGAAATGAATGTCGCCGATTTAATGAGTGCCCTCCAGTGGCGTTTTGGGGCAATGCAGCTACCATTAGATATACATCGAGCCGTTCGAAATTAACCGCCGCCGAATTAATGAGTGCCGTCCGGTGGCGTTTTTGGGGCAATGAAGCTACCATTGGAAATACGTCAAGCTGTTCAAAATGAACAGCCGTTGATTTAATGAGTGCCCTCCGGTGGCATTCTTGCGGCAATGCAGCTACCATTGGAAATACATCCAGCCGTTGGAAATGAACGGCCGCCGATTTAATGAGTGCCCTCCGGTGGCATTTTTGGGGCAATGCAACTACCATTGGAAATAGTTTGTGCCGTTGGAAATGAACGGCCGCCGATTAAATGAGTGTCCTCGGTGGCGTATTTGCGGCAATGCAGCTACCATTGGAAATACATCCAGCCGTTTGAAATGAACAGCCACTGATTTAATAAATGCCCTCCGGTGGCGTTTTTGCAGAAATGCAGCTACCATTGGAAATACATCCAGCCGTTTGAAATGAACCGCCGCCGATTTAATGAGTGCCCTCCGGTAGCGTTTTTGGGGCAATGAAGCTACCATTGGAAATACGTCAGGCTGTTCGAAATGAACAGCCGCCGATTTGATGAGTGCCCTCCGGTGGCGTTTTAGGGGCAATGCAGCTACCATTGGAAATACATCCAGCCGTTGGAATTGAACGGCAGCCGATTTAATGAGTGTCCTCCGGTAGCGTTTTTGGGGCACTGAAGCTACCATTGGAAATACAACAAGCAGTTCGAAATGAACAGCCGCCTATTTAATGAGTGCCCTCCGGTGGCGTTCTTGCGGCAATGCAGCCACCAATGGAAATACATCCAGCCGTTGGATATGAACAGCATTCGATTTATTGAGTGCCCTCCGATGACGTTTTTGCGGCAATGCAGCTACCATTGGAAATACATCGAGCCGTTGGAAATGAACGACAGACGATTTAATGAGTGTCTCCGGTGGCGTTTTTTTGGCAATGCAGCTACCATTGGAAATACATCGAGCCGTTGGAAATGAATGTCGCCGATTTAATGAGTGCCCTCCGGTAGCGTTTTTGGGGCAATGAAGCTACCATTGGAAATACGTCAAGCTGTTCGAAATGAACAGCCTCTGATTTGATGGGTGCCCTCCGGTGGCGTTCTTGCGGCAATGCAGCTAGCATTGGAAATAAGTCCAGCCGTTGTAAATCAACGGCCGCCGATTTAATGAGTGCCCTCTGGTCGCTTTTTTCGCCATTGCAGCTACCATTGGCCATACATCCAGCCGTTCAAAATGAATGCCCGCCCATTTAATTGGTGCCCTCCAGGCACGTTTTTGAGGCAATGCAGCTACCATTGGAAATACGTCAAGCCGTTCGAAATGAACTGCCGCCGATTTAATGAGTGCCCTCCGATGGTGTTTGTGCGGCAATGCAGCTACCATTGGAAATACATCCAGCCATTCGAAATGAACGCCTGCCAATTTAATGAGTGCACAATGGTTGCATTTTTGGGGGAATGCAGCTACCTTTAAAAATACATTGAGCCGTTAGAAATGAACGGCCGCCAATTTAATGAGTGCCCTTCAGTGGCCTTCTTGCGGCAATGCAGCTACTATTGGAAATACATCGAGCCGTTGGAAGTTAACAGCCGCCGATTTAATGAGTGCTCTCTGGTCGCTTTTTGCAGCAATGCAGCTACCATTGGAAATACATTGAGCCATTGGAAATGAATGGCAGCCGTTTTAATTAGTGTCTCTGGTGGCGTTTTTGCAGCAATGCAGCTACCAATGGAAATACAATAAGCCGTTGGAAATGGATGGCTGCCAATTTAATGAGTGTCTCCGGTGGCAATTTTGCGGCAATGCAGCTACCATTGGAAATACAATGAGCCGTTGGAAATGAACGGCCGCCGATTTAATCAGTTCCCTCCGGTGGCGTTTTTGCTGCAATGCAGCTGCCATTGGAAATACATAGAGCTGTTGGAAACGAACGACAGCCGATTTAATGAGTGTCTCCGGTGGCGATTTTGGGGCAATGAAACTACCATTGGAAATACGTCAAGCTGTTCAAAATGAACAGCCGCCGATTTAATGAGTGCACTCCGGTGGCATTCTTGCGGCAATGAAGCTACCATTGGAAATACGTCAAGCCGTTCGAAATGAACAGCCGCCGATTTGATGAGTGCCCTCCGGTGGCGTTTTCGGGGCAATGCAGCTACCATTGGAAATATATCCAGCCGTTGGAAATGAACGGCAGCCGATTTAATGAGTGTCTCCGGTGGCGTTTTTTGTGGCAACGCAGCTACCATTGGAAATACAATGAGCCGTTGAAAATGAACAGCCGCCGATTTAATGAGTGCCCTCCGATGGCGTTTTTGCGGCAATGCAGCTACCATTGGAAATACATCGAGCCGTTGTAAATGAACGGCATTCGATTTAATGAGTGTCTCCGGTGGCGTTCTTGCGGCAATGCAGCTAGCATTGGAAATAAGTCCAGCCGTTGTAAATCAACGGCCGCCGATTTAATGAGTGCCCTCTGGTCGCTTTTTTCGCCATTGCAGCTACCATTGGCCATACATCCAGCCGTTCAAAATGAATGCCCGCCCATTTAATTGGTGCCCTCCAGGCACATTTTTGGGGCACTGAAGCTACCATTGGAAATACAACAAGCAGTTCGAAATGAACAGCCGCCTATTTAATGAGTGCCCTCCGGTGGCGTTCTTGCGGCAATGCAGCCACCAATGGAAATACATCCAGCCGTTGGATATGAACAGCATTCGATTTATTGAGTGCCCTCCGATGACGTTTTTGCGGCAATGCAGCTACCATTGGAAATACATCGAGCCGTTGGAAATGAACGACAGACGATTTAATGAGTGTCTCCGGTGGCGTTTTTTTGGCAATGCAGCTACCATTGGAAATACATCGAGCCGTTGGAAATGAATGTCGCCGATTTAATGAGTGCCCTCCGGTAGCGTTTTTGGGGCAATGAAGCTACCATTGGAAATACGTCAAGCTGTTCGAAATGAACAGCCTCTGATTTGATGGGTGCCCTCCGGTGGCGTTCTTGCGGCAATGCAGCTAGCATTGGAAATAAGTCCAGCCGTTGTAAATCAACGGCCGCCGATTTAATGAGTGCCCTCTGGTCGCTTTTTTCGCCATTGCAGCTACCATTGGCCATACATCCAGCCGTTCAAAATGAATGCCCGCCCATTTAATTGGTGCCCTCCAGGCACGTTTTTGAGGCAATGCAGCTACCATTGGAAATACGTCAAGCCGTTCGAAATGAACTGCCGCCGATTTAATGAGTGCCCTCCGATGGTGTTTGTGCGGCAATGCAGCTACCATTGGAAATACATCCAGCCATTCGAAATGAACGCCTGCCAATTTAATGAGTGCACAATGGTTGCATTTTTGGGGGAATGCAGCTACCTTTAAAAATACATTGAGCCGTTAGAAATGAACGGCCGCCAATTTAATGAGTGCCCTTCAGTGGCCTTCTTGCGGCAATGCAGCTACTATTGGAAATACATCGAGCCGTTGGAAGTTAACAGCCGCCGATTTAATGAGTGCTCTCTGGTCGCTTTTTGCAGCAATGCAGCTACCATTGGAAATACATTGAGCCATTGGAAATGAATGGCAGCCGTTTTAATTAGTGTCTCTGGTGGCGTTTTTGCAGCAATGCAGCTACCAATGGAAATACAATAAGCCGTTGGAAATGGATGGCTGCCAATTTAATGAGTGTCTCCGGTGGCAATTTTGCGGCAATGCAGCTACCATTGGAAATACAATGAGCCGTTGGAAATGAACGGCCGCCGATTTAATCAGTTCCCTCCGGTGGCGTTTTTGCTGCAATGCAGCTGCCATTGGAAATACATAGAGCTGTTGGAAACGAACGACAGCCGATTTAATGAGTGTCTCCGGTGGCGATTTTGGGGCAATGAAACTACCATTGGAAATACGTCAAGCTGTTCAAAATGAACAGCCGCCGATTTAATGAGTGCACTCCGGTGGCATTCTTGCGGCAATGAAGCTACCATTGGAAATACGTCAAGCCGTTCGAAATGAACAGCCGCCGATTTGATGAGTGCCCTCCGGTGGCGTTTTCGGGGCAATGCAGCTACCATTGGAAATATATCCAGCCGTTGGAAATGAACGGCAGCCGATTTAATGAGTGTCTCCGGTGGCGTTTTTTGTGGCAACGCAGCTACCATTGGAAATACAATGAGCCGTTGAAAATGAACAGCCGCCGATTTAATGAGTGCCCTCCGATGGCGTTTTTGCGGCAATGCAGCTACCATTGGAAATACATCGAGCCGTTGTAAATGAACGGCATTCGATTTAATGAGTGTCTCCGGTGGCGTTCTTGCGGCAATGCAGCTAGCATTGGAAATAAGTCCAGCCGTTGTAAATCAACGGCCGCCGATTTAATGAGTGCCCTCTGGTCGCTTTTTTCGCCATTGCAGCTACCATTGGCCATACATCCAGCCGTTCAAAATGAATGCCCGCCCATTTAATTGGTGCCCTCCAGGCACGTTTTTGAGGCAATGCAGCTACCATTGGAAATACGTCAAGCCGTTCGAAATGAACTGCCGCCGATTTAATGAGTGCCCTCCGATGGTGTTTGTGCGGCAATGCAGCTACCATTGGAAATACATCCAGCCATTCGAAATGAACGCCTGCCAATTTAATGAGTGCACAATGGTTGCATTTTTGGGGGAATGCAGCTACCTTTAAAAATACATTGAGCCGTTAGAAATGAACGGCCGCCAATTTAATGAGTGCCCTTCAGTGGCCTTCTTGCGGCAATGCAGCTACTATTGGAAATACATCGAGCCGTTGGAAGTTAACAGCCGCCGATTTAATGAGTGCTCTCTGGTCGCTTTTTGCAGCAATGCAGCTACCATTGGAAATACATTGAGCCATTGGAAATGAATGGCAGCCGTTTTAATTAGTGTCTCTGGTGGCGTTTTTGCAGCAATGCAGCTACCAATGGAAATACAATAAGCCGTTGGAAATGGATGGCTGCCAATTTAATGAGTGTCTCCGGTGGCAATTTTGCGGCAATGCAGCTACCATTGGAAATACAATGAGCCGTTGGAAATGAACGGCCGCCGATTTAATCAGTTCCCTCCGGTGGCGTTTTTGCTGCAATGCAGCTGCCATTGGAAATACATAGAGCTGTTGGAAACGAACGACAGCCGATTTAATGAGTGTCTCCGGTGGCGATTTTGGGGCAATGAAACTACCATTGGAAATACGTCAAGCTGTTCAAAATGAACAGCCGCCGATTTAATGAGTGCACTCCGGTGGCATTCTTGCGGCAATGCAGCTACCATTGGAAATACATCCAGCCGTTGGAAATGAACGGCTGCCGATTTAATGAGTGCCCTCCAGTGGCGTTTTAGGGGCAATGCAACTACCATTGGAAATAATAATAATAATAATAATTTCCTTCGTATTGTCATTCTTTGTAACAATGTACACAAAACGAAATGTCGATACACCTGACCCGTTGTAGCGAGTCGATGCAGCCGCAGCCAACAGATGGCGCCGCCATTATACCAATTAGGTATGTCTCGGCCGAGGCGCGAACCAGCGACCTCCCAGTCTCAAATAGTTTGTGCCGTTGGAAATGAACGGCCGCCGATTAAATGAGTGTCCTCGGTGGCGTATTTGCGGCAATGCAGCTACCATTGGAAATACATCCAGCCGTTTGAAATGAACAGCCAGATTTAATAAATGCCTTCCGGTGGCGTTTTTGCGGAAACGCAGCTACCATTGGAAATACATCCAGCCATTCGAAATGAACCGCCGCCGATTTAATGAGTGCCCTCCGGTAGCGTTTTTGGGGCAATGAAGCTACCATTGGAAATACGTCAAGCTGTTCGAAATGAACAGCCGCCGATTTGATGAGTGCCCTCCGGTGGCGTTTTTGGGGCAATGCAGCTACCATTGGAAATACATCCAGCCGTTGGAAATGAACGGCAGCCGATTTAATGAGTGCCTCCGGTGGCGTTTTTGCGGCAATGCAGCTGCCATTGGAAATACAATAAGCCGTTGGAAATGAACGGCAGCCGATTTAATGAGTTTCTCCAGTGGCGTTTTTGCGGCAATGCAGCTACCATTGGAAATACATCCAGCCGTTCGAAATGAACCGCCGCCGATTTAATGAGTGTCCTCTGGTAGCGTTTTTGGGGCACTGAAGCTACCATTGGAAATACATCAAGCAGTTCGAAATGAACAGACGCCGATTTAATGAGTGCCCTCCGGTGGCGTTCTTGCGGCAATGCAGCTACCAATGGAAATACATGGAGCCGTTGGAAATGAACGGCATTCGATTTAATGAGTGCCCTCCGATGGCGTTTTTGCGGCAATGCAGCTACCATTGGAAATACATCGAGCCGTTGGAAATGAACGACAGCCGATTTAATGAGTGTCTCCGGTGGCGTTTTTTTGGCAATGCAGCTACCATTGGAAATACATCGAGCCGTTGGAAATGAACGGCAGCCGATTTAATGAGTGTCTCCCGTGGAGTTTTTGCGGCAATGCAGCTACCATTGGAAATACATTCCGCCGTTTGAGTGCCCTCCGGTAGCGTTTTTGGGGCAATGAAGCTACTATTGGAAATACGTCAAGCTGTTCGAAATGAACAGCCGCCGATTTAATGGGTGCCCTCCGGTGGCGTTCTTGCGCCAATGCAGCTACCATTGGAAATAAGTCCAGCCGTTGGAAATGAACGGCCGCCGATTTAATGAATGCCGTCCGGTCGCTTTTTGCGCCATTGCATCTACCATTGGCCATACATACAGCCGTTCAAATTGAAGGCCCGCCGATTTAATTAGTGCCCTCCAGGCGCGTTTTTGAGGCAATGTAGCTACCATTGGAAATACGTCAAGCCGTTCGAAATGAACTGCCGCCGATTTAATGAGTGCCCTTCAGTGGCGTTCTTGCGGCAATGCAGCTACCATTGGACATACATCCAACCATTCGAAATGAACGGCCGCCGATTTAATGAGTTCCCTCCGGTGGCGTTTTTGCGGCAATGCAGCTACTATTGGAAATACATCGAGCTGTTAGAAATTAACGGCCGCCGATTAAATGAGTGCCCTCCGGTGGCGTTTTTGCGGCAATGCAACTACCAGTGGAAATACATCCAGCCTTTGGAAATGAACAGCTGCCGATTTAAAGTTGTGCACTCCAGTGGCATTTTTGCAGCAATGCAGCTACCATTGGAAATACATCCAGCCATTCGAAATGATCGCCTGCCAATTTAATGAGTGCACACCGGTTGCATTTTCGGGGGAATGCAGCTACCTTTAAAAATACATTGAGCCGTTGGAAATTAACAGTCGCCGATTTAATGAGTGCCCTCCGGTCACTTTTTGCGGCAATGCAGCTACCATTGGAACTACATCGAGCCGTTTTAATGAGTGTCTCTGGTGGCGTTTTTGCAGCAAAGCAGCTACCATTGGAAATGTAATAAGCCGTTGGAAATGAATGGCTGCCAATTTAATGAGTGCCCTCCGGTGGCGTTTTTGGGGCAGTGCAGCTACCATTGGAAATACATCCAGCCGTTAGAAATGAACGGCTGCCGATTTAATGAGTGTCTCCGGTGGCGTTTTTGCAGCAATGCAGCTACTATTGGAAATAAAATGAGCCGTTTGGAAATGAATGGCAGCCGATTTAATGAGTGTCTACGGTGGCTTATTTGCGGCAATGCAGCTACCATTGGAAATAAACCCAGCCGCTTGAAATGAACAGCCATCGATATAATAAGTGCCCTCCAGTGGCGTTTTTGCGGCAATGCAGCTACCATTGGAAATACATCGAGCCGTTGGAAATGAACGGCAGCCGATTAAATGAGTGTCACCGGTGGCGTTTTTGCGGCAATGCAGCTACCATTGGAAATACATCCCGCCGTTTGAAATTAACAGCCGCCGATTTAATGGGTGCCCTCCGGTGGCGTTCTTGAGGCAATGCAGCTACCATTGGAAATAAGTCCAGCCGTTGGAAATGAACGGCCGCCGATTTAATGAGTGCCCTCCGGTCGCTTTTTGCGGCATTGCAGCTACCATTGGAAATACATCCAGCCGTTGGAAATGAACGGCTCCCGACTTAATAAGAGCCCTCCAGTGGCGTTTTTGGGGCGATGCAGCTATTCTTGGAAATACATCGAGCCGTTGAAAATGAACGGCCGCCGATTTAATGACTGCCCTCCGGTGGCGTTTTTGCGGCAATGCAGCTACCATTGGCCATACATCCAGCCGTTCAAAATGAAGGCCCGCCGATTTGATTAGTGCCCTCCAGGCGCGTTTTTGAGGCAATGCAGTTACCATTGGAAATACGAAAAGCCGTTCGAAATGAACTGCCGCTGATTTAATGAGTGCCCTCCGATGGTGTTAGTGCGGCAATGCAGCTACCATTGGAAATACATCGAGCCGTTGGAAATTAACGGCTGCCGATTTAATGAGTGTCTCCGGTGGCGTTTTTGCAGCAATGCAGCTACCATTGGAAATAAAATGAGCCGTTTGGAAATGAATGGCAGCCGATTTAATGAGTGTCTACGGTGGCTTATTTGCGGCAATGCAGCTACCATTGGAAATAAACCCAGCCGCTTGAAATGAACAGCCATCGATATAATAAGTGCCCTCCAGTGGCGTTTTTGCGGCAATGCAGCTACCATTGGAAATACATCGAGCCGTTGGAAATGAACGGCAGCCGATTAAATGAGTGTCACCGGTGGCGTTTTTGCGGCAATGCAGCTACCATTGGAAATACATCCCGCCGTTTGGAATTAACAGCCGCCGATTTAATGGGTGCCCTCCGGTGGCGTTCTTGAGGCAATGCAGCTACCATTGGAAATAAGTCCAGCCGTTGGAAATGAACGGCCGCCGATTTAATGAGTGCCCTCCGGTCGCTTTTTGCAGCATTGCAGCTACCATTGGAAATACATCCAGCCGTTGGAAATGAACGGCTCCCGACTTAATAAGAGCCCTCCAGTGGCGTTTTTGGGGCGATGCAGCTATTCTTGGAAATACATCGAGCCGTTGAAAATGAACGGCCGCCGATTTAATGACTGCCCTCCGGTGGCGTTTTTGCGGCAATGCAGCTACCATTGGCCATACATCCAGCCGTTCAAATTGAAGGCCCGCCGATTTAATTAGTGCCCTCCAGGCGCGTTTTTGAGGCAATGCAGTTACCATTGGAAATACGAAAAGCCGTTCGAAATGAACTGCCGCTGATTTAATGAGTGCCCTCCGATGGTGTTAGTGCGGCAATGCAGCTACCATTGGAAATACATCGAGCCGTTGGAAATTAACGGCCGCCGATTTAATGAGTTCCCTCCGGTGGCGTTTTTGTGGCAATGCAACTACCATCGGAAATACATCCAGCCGTTGGAAATGAACGGCTGCCGATTTAAAGTTGTGCCCTCCAGTGGCATTTTTGCGGAAATGCAGCTACCATTGGAAATACATCCAGCCATTCGAAATGAACGCCTGCCAATTTAATGAGTGCCCTTTGGTGGCCTTCTTGCGGCAATGCAGCTACCATTGGAAATACATCGAGCTTTTGGAAATTAACAGCCGCCGATTTAATAAGTGCCCTCCGGTCGCTTTTGGCGGCAATGCAGCTACCATTGGAAATACATCCAAACATTCGAAATGAATGGCCGCCAATTTAAATGAGTGCCCTCCGTGGCGTTTTTGCGGCAATTGAGCTACCATCGGAAAAACATCGAGCCGTCTGAAATGAACAGCCACCAATTTAATAAGTACCCTCCTGTGGGTTTTTTGCGGCAATGCAGCTACCATTGGGAATACATCAAGCCGTTGGAAATGAACGGCCGCCGATTTAATGAGTGCCCTCCGGTGGCGTTTTTGGGGCAATGCAGCTACCATTGGAAATACATCCAGCCGTTGGAAATGAACGGCAGCCAATTTAATGAGTGTGTCCGCTGGCGTTTTTGCGGCAATGCAGCTACAATTGGAAATACATCCAGCCGTTGGAAATGAACGGCTGCTGATTTAATAAGTGCCCTCTGGTGGCATTTTTGGGGCAAATGCAACTACCATTGGAAATAGTTTGTGCCGTTGGAAATGAACAGCCACTGATTTAATAAATGCCCTCCGGTGGCGTTTTTGCAGAAATGCAGCTACCATTGGAAATACATCCAGCCGTTCGAAATGAACCACCGCCGATTTAATGAGTTCCCTCCGGTAGCGTTTTTGGGGCAATGAAGCTACCATTGGAAATACGTCAAGCCGCTGGAAATGAACGGCCGCCAATTTAATGAGTGCCCTCCGGTGGCGTTCTTGCGGCAATGCATCTACCATTGGAAATACATGCAGCTGTTCGAAATTAACACCCAACGATTTAATGAGTGCACTCCGGTTGCGTTTTTGGGGCAATCTAGCTACCTTTAAAAATACATTTAGCTGTTGGAAATGAAGGGCCGCCAATTTAATTAGTGCCCTCCGGTGGTGTTCTTGCAGCAATGCAGCTTCCATTGGAAATACATCCAGCCGTTCGAAATGAACACCCACCGATTTAATGAGTGCACTCCGGTTGTGTTTTTGGGGCAATGCAGCTACCTTTAAAAATACATTGAGCCGTTAGAAATGAACGGCCGCCAATTAAATGAGTGCCCTCCGGTAGCGTTTTTGGGGCAATGAAGCTACCATTGGAAATACGTCAAGCTGTTCGAAATGAACAGCCGCCGATTTGATGAGTGCCCTCCGGTGGCGTTTTTGGGGCAATGCAGCTACCATTGGAAATACATCCAGCCGTTGGAAATGAACGGCAGCCGATTTAATGAGTGCCTCCAGTGGCGTTTTTGCGGCAATGCAGCTGCCATTGGAAATACAATAAGCCGTTGGAAATGAACGGCAGCCGATTTAATGAGTTTCTCCAGTGGCGTTTTTGCGGCAATGCAGCTACCATTGGAAATACATCCAGCCGTTCGAAATGAACCGCCGCCGATTTAATGAGTGTCCTCTGGTAGCGTTTTTGGGGCACTGAAGCTACCATTGGAAATACATCAAGCAGTTCGAAATGAACAGACGCCGATTTAATGAGTGCCCTCCGGTGGCGTTCTTGCGGCAATGCAGCTACCAATGGAAATACATGGAGCCGTTGGAAATGAACGGCATTCGATTTAATGAGTGCCCTCCGATGGCGTTTTTGCGGCAATGCAGCTACCATTGGAAATACATCGAGCCATTGGAAATGAACGGCAGCCGATTTAATGAGTGTCTCCCATGGCGTTTTTGCGGCAATGCAGCTACCATTGGAAATACATTCCGCCGTTTGAGTGCCCTCCGGTAGCGTTTTTGGGGCAATGAAGCTACTATTGGAAATACGTCAAGCTGTTCGAAATGAACAGCCGCCGATTTAATGGGTGCCCTCCGGTGGCGTTCTTGCGCCAATGCAGCTACCATTGGAAATAAGTCCAGCCGTTGGAAATGAACGGCCGCCGATTTAATGAATGCCCTCCGGTCGCTTTTTGCGCCATTGCATCTACCATTGGCCATACATACAGCCGTTCGAAATGAACACCCACCGATTTAATGAGTGCACTCCGGTTGTGTTTTTGGGGCAATGCAGCTACCTTTAAAAATACATTGAGCCGTTAGAAATGAACGGCCGCCAATTAAATGAGTGCCCTCCGGTAGCGTTTTTGGGGCAATGAAGCTACCATTGGAAATACGTCAAGCTGTTCGAAATGAACAGCCGCCGATTTGATGAGTGCCCTCCGGTGGCGTTTTTGGGGCAATGCAGCTACCATTGGAAATACATCCAGCTGTTGGAAATGAACGGCAGCCGATTTAATGAGTGCCTCCGGTGGCGTTTTTGCGGCAATGCAGCTGCCATTGGAAATACAATAAGCCGTTGGAAATGAACGGCAGCCGATTTAATGAGTTTCTCCAGTGGCGTTTTTGCGGCAATGCAGCTACCATTGGAAATACATCCAGCCGTTCGAAATGAACCGCCGCCGATTTAATGAGTGTCCTCTGGTAGCGTTTTTGGGGCACTGAAGCTACCATTGGAAATACATCAAGCAGTTCGAAATGAACAGACGCCGATTTAATGAGTGCCCTCCGGTGGCGTTCTTGCGGCAATGCAGCTACCAATGGAAATACATGGAGCCGTTGGAAATGAACGGCATTCGATTTAATGAGTGCCCTCCGATGGCGTTTTTGCGGCAATGCAGCTACCATTGGAAATACATCGAGCCGTTGGAAATGAACGGCAGCCGATTTAATGAGTGTCTCCCGTGGCGTTTTTGCGGCAATGCAGCTACCATTGGAAATACATTCCGCCGTTTGAGTGCCCTCCGGTAGCGTTTTTGGGGCAATGAAGCTACTATTGGAAATACGTCGAGCTGTTCGAAATGAACAGCAGCCGATTTAATGGGTGCCCTCCGGTGGCGTTCTTGCGCCAATGCAGCTACCATTGGAAATAAGTCCAGCCGTTGGAAATGAACGGCCGCCGATTTAATGAATGCCCTCCGGTCGCTTTTTGCGCCATTGCATCTACCATTGGCCATACATACAGCCGTTCAAATTGAAGGCCCGCCGATTTAATTAGTGCCCTCCAGGCGCATTTTTGAGGCAATGTAGCTACCATTGGAAATACGTCAAGCCGTTCGAAATGAACTGCCGCCGATTTAATGAGTGCCCTTCAGTGGCGTTCTTGCGGCAATGCAGCTACCATTGGACATACATCCAACCATTCGAAATGAACGGCCGCCGATTTAATGAGTTCCCTCCGGTGGCGTTTTTGCGGCAATGCAGCTACTATTGGAAATACATCGAGCAGTTGGAAATTAACGGCCGCCGATTAAATGAGTGCCCTCCGGTGGCGTTTTTGCGGCAATGCAACTACCAGTGGAAATACATCCAGCCGTTGGAAATGAACGGCTGCCGATTTAAAGTTGTGCACTCCAGTGGCATTTTTGCAGCAATGCAGCTACCATTGGAAATACATCCAGCCATTCGAAATGATCGCCTGCCAATTTAATGAGTGCACACCGGTTGCATTTTCGGGGGAATGCAGCTACCTTTAAAAATACATTGAGCCGTTAGAAATGAACGGCCGCCAATTTAATGAGTGCCCTTCAGTGGCGTTCTTGCGGCAATGCAGCTACCATTGGACATACATCCAACCATTCGAAATGAACGGCCGCCGATTTAATGAGTACCCTCCGGTGGCGTTTTTGCGGCAATGCAGCTACTATTGGAAATACATCGAGCCGTTGGAAATTAACAGTCGCCGATTTAATGAGTGCCCTCCGGTGGCGTTCTTGCGACAATGCAGCGACTATTGGAAATACATCCAGCCGTTGGAAATGAACGGCCGCCGATTCAATGAGTGCCCTCCGGTGGCGTTCTTGCGGCAATGCATCTACCATTGGAAATACATGCAGCCGTTCGAAATTAACGCTCACCGATTTAATGAGTGCACTTCGGTTGCGTTTTTGGGGCAATCTAGCTACCTTTAAAAATACATTTAGCCTTTGGAAATGAACGGCCGCCAATTTACTGAGTGCCCTCCGGTGGTGTTCTTGCGGCAATGCAGCTTCCATTGGAATACATCCAGCCGTTCGAAATGAACACCCACCGATTTAATGAGTGCACTCCGGTTGCGTTTTTGGGGCAATGCATGTACCTTTAAAAATACATTGAGCCGTTAGAAATGAACGGCCGCCAATTAAATGAGTGCCCTCCGGTGGCGTTTTAGCGGCAATGCAGCTACCATTGGAAATACATCCAGCCGTTGGAAATGAACGGCAGCCGATTGAATGAGTGTCTCCGGTGTCGTTTTTGTGTTAATGCAGCTACCATTGGAAATACAATGAGTCGTTGGAAATGAATGGCCGCCAATTTAATGAGTGCCCTCCGGTGGCGTTTTTGCGGCAATGCAACCACCATTTGAAAAACTTCGTGAAGTTGGAAATGAATGACCGCCGATTAAATGAGTGCCCTCGGTGGCGTTTTCATGGCAATGCAGCTACCATTGGAAATACATCCAGCCGTTGGAAACGAACGGCAGCCGATTTAATGAGTGTCTCCAGTGGCGTTTTTGCGGCAATGCAGCTACCATTGGAAATACAATGAGCCGTTGGAAATGAACGGCCGTCGATTTAATCAGTTCCCTCCGGTGGCGTTTTTGCTGCAATGCAGCTGCCATTGGAAATACATCGAGCCGTTAGAAATGAACGCCCGCCGATTTAATGAGTTCCCTCCAGTGGCGTTTTGGGGCAATGCAGCTACCATTGGAAATACATCGAGCCGTTCGAAATTAACCGCCGCCGATTTAATGAGTGCCCTCCGGTGGCGTTTTTGGGGCAATGAAGCTCCCATTGGAAATACGTCAAGCTGTTCGAAATGAACAGCCGCCGATTTAATGAGTGCCCTCCGGTGGCGTTCTTGCGGCAATGCAGCTACCATTGGAAATACAATGAGCCGTTGGAAATGAATGGCCGCCAATTTAATGAGTGCCCTCCGGTGGCGTTTTTGGGGCAATGCAACCACCATTTGAAAAACTTCGTGAAGTTGGAAATGAATGACCGCCGATTAAATGAGTGCCCTCGGTGGCGTTTTTACGGCAATGCAGCTACCATTGGAAATACATCGAGCCGTTAGAAATGAACGGCCGCCAATTAAATGAGTGCCCTCCGGTGGCGTTTTAGCGGCAATGCAGCTACCATTGGAAATACATCCAGCCGTTGGAAATGAACGGCAGCCGATTGAATGAGTGTTTCCGGTGGCGTTTTTGTGTTAATGCAGCTACCATTGGAAATACAATGAGCCGTTGGAAATGAATGGCCGCCAATTTAATGAGTGCCCTCCGGTGGCGTTTTTGGGGCAATGCAACCACCATTTGAAAAACTTCGTGAAGTTGGAAATGAATGACCGCCGATTAAATGAGTGCCCTCGGTGGCGTTTTTACGGCAATGCAGCTACCATTGGAAATACATCCAGCCGTTGGAAACGAACGGCAGCCGATTTAATGAGTGTCTCCAGTGGCGTTTTTGCGGCAATGCAGCTACCATTGGAAATACAATGAGCCGTTGGAAATGAACGGCCGTCGATTTAATCAGTTCCCTCCGGTGGCGTTTTTGCTGCAATGCAGCTGCCATTGGAAATACATCGAGCCGTTAGAAATGAACGCCCGCCGATTTTAATGAGTTCCCTCCAGTGGCGTTTTGGGGCAATGCAGCTACCATCTGAAATACATCGAGCCGTTCGAAATTAACCGCCGCTGATTTAATGAGTGCCCTCCGGTGGCGTTTTTGGGGCAATGAAGCTCCCATTGGAAATACGTCAAGCTGTTCCAAATGAACAGCCGCCGATTTGATGAGTGCCCTCCGGTGGCGTTTTCGGGGCAATGCAGCTACCATTGGAAATACATCCAGCCGTTGGAAATGAACGGCAAACGATTAAATGAGTGTCTCCGGTGGCGTTTTTTGTGGCAATGCAGCTACCATTGGAAATACAATGAGCCGTTGAAAATGAACAGCCGCCGATTTAATGAGTGCCCTCCGGTGGCGTTCTTGCGGCAATGCAGCTACCAATGAAAATACATCGAGCCGTTGTAAATGAACGGCATTCGATTTAATGAGTGCCATCCGATGGCGTTTTTGCGGCAATGCAGCTACCATTGGAAATATATCGAGCCGTTGTAAATGAACGGCAGCCGATTTAATGAGTGTCTCCGGTGGCGTTTTTGCAGCAATGCAACTACCATTCGAAATACAATGAGCCGTTGGAAATGAACGGCCGCCAATTCAATGAGTGCCCTCCGGTGGCGTTCTTGCGGCAATGCAGCTACCATTGGAAATACATCCTGCCGTTCGAAATGAACGTCTACCAATTTAATGATGCACACCGGTTGCATTTTTGGGGGAATGCAGCTAACTTTCAAAATACATTGAGCCGTTAGAAATGAACCGCCACCAATTTAATGAGTGCCTTGGTGGCGTTTTTGCGGCAATGCAGCTACCATTGGACATGCATCCAATCATTCGAAATGAACGGCCGCCGATTTAATGAATGCCCTCCGGTGGCCTTTTTGGGCAATGCAGCTACCATTGGAAATACATCGAGCTGTTGGAATCTAACAGCCGCCGATTTAATGAGTGCCCTCCGGTCGCTTTTTGCGGCAATGCAGCTACCATTGGAAATACATTGTGCCGTTGGAAATGAATGGCAGCCGATTTAATGAGTGTCTCCGGTGGCGTTTTTGCAGCAATGCAGCTACCATTGGAAATACAATGAGCCGTTGGAAATGAACGGCTGCCGATTTAATGAGTGCCCTCCGGTGGCGTTCTTGCGGCAATGCAGCTACCATTGGAAATACATCCAGCCGTTCGAAATGAACAGCCGCCGATTTAATGAGTGCCCTCCGGTGGCGTTATTGCGGCAATGCAGCTACCAATGGAAATACATCGAGCCGTTAGAAATGAACGGCCGCCAATTAAATGAGTGCCCTCCGGTGGCGTTTTAGCGGCAATGCAGCTACCATTGGAAATACATCCAGCCGTTGGAAATGAACGGCAGCCGATTGAATGAGTGTCTCCGGTGGCGTTTTTGTGTTAATGCAGCTACCATTGGAAATACAATGAGCCGTTGGAAATGAATGGCCGCCAATTTAATGAGTGCCCTCCGGTGGCGTTTTTGGGGCAATGCAACCACCATTTGAAAAACTTCGTGAAGTTGGAAATGAATGACCGCCGATTAAATGAGTGCCCTCGGTGGCGTTTTTACGGCAATGCAGCTACCATTGGAAATACATCCAGCCGTTGGAAACGAACGGCAGCCGATTTAATGAGTGTCTCCAGTGGCGTTTTTGCGGCAATGCAGCTACCATTGGAAATACAATGAGCCGTTGGAAATGAACGGCCGTCGATTTAATCAGTTCCCTCCGGTGGCGTTTTTGCTGCAATGCAGCTGCCATTGGAAATACATCGAGCCGTTCGAAATTAACCGCCGCCGATTTAATGAGTGCCCTCCGGTGGCGTTTTTGGGGCAATGAAGCTCCCATTGGAAATACGTCAAGCTGTTCGAAATGAACAGCCGCCGATTTAATGAGTGCCCTCCGGTGGCGTTCTTGCGGCAATGCAGCTACCATTGGAAATACATCCAGCCGTTGGAAATGAACGGCCGCCGATTTAATGAGTGCCCTCCGGTGGCGTTATTGCGGCAATGCTGCTACCAATGGAAATACATCGAGCCGTTGGAAATGAACGGCATTTGATTTAATGAGTGCCCTCCGATGGCGTTTTTGCGGCAATGCAGCTACCATTGGAAATACATCGAGCCGTTGTAAATGAACGGCAGCTGATTTAATGAGTGCCCTGCGTGGCGTATTTGCGGCAATGCAGCTACCATCGGAAATACATTGAGCCCTTTGAAATGAACAGCCACTGATTTATTAAGAACCCTCCGGTGGCGTTTTTAGGGCAATGCAGCTACCATTGGAAATACATCCAAACATTCGAAATGAACGGCCGCCAATTTAAATGAGTGCCCTCCGTGGCGTTTTTGCGGCAATGGAGCTACCATTGGAAATACTTCGTGCCGTTGGAAATGAACGGCCGCCGATTAAATGAGTGCCCTGGGTGGCGTATTTGCGGCAATGCAGGTACCATCGGAAATACATCGAGCCGTTTGAAATGAACAGCCACCGATTTAATAAGTACCCTCCTGTGGGTTTTTTGCGGAAATGCAGCTACCATTGGAAATACATCCAGCCGTTGGAAATGAACGGCAGCCGATTTAATGAGTGTCTCCGGTGAAGTTTTTGCGGCAATGGAGCTACCATCGGAAATACATCCAGCCGTTTGAAATGAACGGCTGCCGATTTAATAAGTGCTCTCCGGTGGCGTTTTTCGGGCAATGCAACTACCATTGGAAATACTTCGTGCCGTTGGAAATGAACGGCTGCCGATTATTTGAGTGTCCTCGGTGGCGTATTTGCGGCAATGCAGCTACCATTGGAATTACATCCAGCCGTTTGAAATGAACAGCCACTGATTTAATAAGTGCCCTCCGGTGGCGTTTTTTGGGGAAATGCAGCAACCATTGGAAATACATCCAGCCGTTCGAAATGAACCGCCGCCGATTTAATGATTGCCCTCCGGTAGCGTTTTTGGGGCAATGAAGCTACCATTGGAAATACGTCAAGCCGTTCGAAATGAACAGCCGCCGATTTGATGAGTGCCCTCCGGTGGCGTTTTCGGGGCAATGCAGCTACCATTGGAAATATATCCAGCCGTTGCAAATGAACGGCAGCCGATTTAATGAGTGTCTCCGGTGGCGTTTTTTGTGGCAACGCAGCTACCATTGGAAATACAATGAGCCGTTGAAAATGAACAGCCGCCGATTTAATGAGTGCCCTCCGATGGCGTTTTTGCGGCAATGCAGCTACCATTGGAAATACATCGAGCCGTTGGAAATGAACGGCATTCGATTTAATGAGTGTCTCTGGTGGCGTTTTTGCAGCAATGCAACTACCATTCGAAATACAATGAGCCGTTGGAAATGAACGGCCGCCAATTCAATGAGTGCCCTCCGGTGGCGTTCTTGCGGCAATGCAGCTACCATTGGAAATACATCCTGCCGTTCGAAATGAACGTCTACCAATTTAATGATGCACACCGGTTGCATTTTTGGGGGAATGCAGCTACCTTTCAAAATACATTGAGCCGTTAGAAATGAACCGCCACCAATTTAATGAGTGCCTTGGTGGCGTTTTTGCGGCAATGCAGCTACCATTGGACATGCATCCAATCATTCGAAATGAACGGCCGCCGATTTAATGAGTGCCCTCCGGTGGCCTTTTTGGGCAATGCAGCTACCATTGGAAATACATCGAGCTGTTGGAAATTAACAGCCGCCGATTTAATGAGTGCCCTCCGGTCGCTTTTTGCGGCAATGCAGCTACCATTGGAAATACATCGTGCCGTTGGAAATGAATGGCAGCCGATTTAATGAGTGTCTCCGGTGGCGTTTTTGCAGCAATGCAGCTACCATTGGAAATACAATGAGCCGTTGGAAATGAACGGCTGCCGATTTAATGAGTGCCCTCCGGTGGCGTTCTTGCGGCAATGCAGCTACCATTGGAAATCATCCAGCCGTTGGAAATGAACGGCCGCCGATTTAATGAGTGCCCTCCGGTCGCTTTTTTTGGCAATGCAGCTACCATTGGAAATACAATGAGCTGTTCGAAATGAACATCCGCCAATTTAATGAGTGCCCTCCGGTGGCGTTCTTGCGTCAATGCAGCTACCATTGGAAATACATCCAGCCGTTCGAAAACAACGCCCGCCGATCTACAGGGAGTGCAGAATTATTTGGCAAGTTGTATTTTTGAGGATTAATTTTATTATTGAACAACAACCATGTTCTTAATGAACCCAAAAGTCTCTTAATATCAAAGCTGAATATTTTGGAAGTTGGAGTGGGGCTTTTTTAGTTTTAGCTATTTTAGGAGGATATCTGTGTGTGCAGGTGACTATTACTGTGCATAATTATTAGGCAACTTAACAAAAAACAAATCTATACCCATTTCAATTATTTATTTTCATCAGGGAAACCAATATAACATCTCAACATTCACAAATATACATTTCTGACATTCAAAAACAAAACAAAAACAAATCAGTGACCAATATAGCCACCTTTCTTTGCAAGGACACTCAAAAGCCTGCCATCCATGGATTCTGTCAGTGCTTTGATCTGTTCACGATCAACATTGCGTGCAGCAGCGACCACAGCCTCCCAGACACTGTTCAGAGAGGTGTACTGTTTTCCCTCCTTGTAAATCTCACATTTGATGAGGGACCACAGGTTCTCTATGGGGTTCAGATCAGGTGAACAAGGAGGCCATGTCATTAGTTTTTCTTCTTTTAGACCCTTTCTTGCCAGCCACGCTGTGGAGTACTTGGATGCGTGTGATGGAGCGTTGTCCTGCATGAAAATCATGTTTTTCTTGAAGGATGCGGACTTCTTCCTGTACCACTGCTTGAAGAAGGTGTCTTCCAGAAACTGGCAGTAGGACTGGGAGTTGAGCTTGAGTCCATCCTCAACCCGAAAAGGCCCCACAAGCTCATCTTTGAGGATACCAGCCCATACCAGTACCCCACCTCCACCTTGCTGGCGTCTGAGGCGGACTGGAGCTCTCTGCCCTTTACCGATCCAGCCACGGGCCCATCCATCTGGCCCATCAAGACTCACTCTCATTTCATCAGTCCATAAAACTTTAGAAAAAATTTTCTTGGCCGAGTCTTGACGTTTCAGTTTGTGTGTCTTGTTCAGTGGTGGTCGTTTTTCAGCCTTTCTTACCTTGGCCATGTCTCTGAGTATTGCACACCTTGTGCTTTTGGGCACTCCAGTGATGTTGCAGCTCTGAAATATGGCAAAACTGGTGGCAAGTGGCATCTTGGCAGTTGTACGCTTGACTTTTCTCAGTTCACGGGCAGTTATTTTGCGCCTTGGTTTTTCTGCACGCTTCTTGCGACCCTGTTGACTATTTTGAATGTAACGCTTGATTGTTCAATGATCACGCTTCAGAAGCTTGGCAATTTTAAGAGTGCTGCATCCCTCTGCAAGATATCTCACTATTTTTGACTTTTCAGAGCCTGTCAAGTCCCTCTTCTGACCCATTTTGCCAAAGGAAAGGAAGTTGCCTAATAATTATGCACACCTGATATAGGGTGTTGATGTCATTAGATCACACCCCTTCTCATTACAGAGATGCACATCACCTGATATGCTTAATTGGTAGTAGGCTTTCGAGCCTATACAGCTTGGAGTAAGACAACATGCATAAAGAGGATGTGGTCAAAATACTCATTTGCCTAATAATTCTGCACTCCTTGTACATGAACTGTGAGCTGAACAACATCAAATGGCTCATTTAAAGGTTGTTCAGCATGGAAACACTTTTAATGTGTCCTTTTTGTTTTGTTTTATGTCAATACCACCTGGCTCATTTGTCATTGAAAATTTCTCTGACTTAGGCACTCATTTGTTGTCAGACAACAATAAGTGCTTCTTGTTGGGGCAATTTTGTTGACTTTGTGCAAGGATTGGTCAGAAATTAACATGTTTCTTCAGTGACAGGATTCAATTGTCCACAAGTGAACGTGTTCATCTTACAAGGTGTCTACACACTGCAGGGATTTCCGATCTGATCTCATTTTTAGTTCACACAGCTCTACTGGAAGCACTGACTTAAACTATTTCTGTGGTAAGTTATTTGGTTTAGGTGATGTTTACGCACAAGTGCCTTGCCCCATTCAAGAAAGCTCGGCTAAGCTATCTTTTAAGGAAGAACTACTCGCTAAAAGCCGCTGCATATTTGGGATAATGTTTTTAGCAAACTGTGATGTCCTTAAAAGTTGCACTGATGTTTTTTATTCTCATAAGTGCTTCCTTTTGGGGTGGTCTCAGCTGTGAATGATCCGACGGACGGGTGTTTCTAATTGATAACAATCTCACATGTTATCTTTGATAGCCTCTTTATTTTCGAGGGACTTAAGATTACTCCTGGACATATGTATACATGGAGCGGGTATGGTTTCAATGCTTTTAAAGACACCCATCATATTATGCTACACAACGAGTTAGCTGGAGGAACCTTGTGCAGACCAGTCTGTTTATTCACCCAACAAGGGCACTGTCTTTAATTAATGCAATTGTAAGTGCTACTTGTTGGGGCAATAGCACAGGCATGATCGATGAGCTGAACAACATCAAACGGCTCTTGTAGAGGTCATTTAGCATAGTAACGCCTTAAATGTGTCATTTTTGTTTTGTTTTATTTCAATACCATTGGTTTATTTGTCACCAAAATTGCTCTGACAAAAGCACTCTGTTGTATTTTGAGAATAGTAAGTGATTTTTGTTGGGGTTGTTTTGTTTTCTTTGTACAAGGACTGGTCAGAAATTAAAATGTCTTCTTCTGTGACAGGTTTCAATTGACTACAAGTGAAGGTGTTCATCTCACAAGCTTTCCACACACTGCAGGGATTTCCTGTGTGCAAGAGCTGATCTCATTTTTTATTACCACAACCCGACTGGAAGCACTGACTTAAACTATTGCTGTGGTAAGTGCTTTGGTTTAGGTCATGTCTACGCACGAGTTCCTTCCCC